>NC_089819.1:36014330-36185708 GCF_029633855.1 Hoplias malabaricus | reverse complement strand
ACAGCAGTAAGTTCAGTAAGGAGGACCTGCCAGAAGCCCTTCTACAGATTAATGTATTTCCTTTCTGTCTATAGTTTTCCATCAGGCTTAGTAAGAAACAAGTCATTAAGACACTGAGCTGCCTCATGCCAAAATGGCAGCTGCAATAAAGTACATTGGTACTAGGTAATGGAGTGAACAATATCCCTGGCACTTAAGGGCCACTGTGTTTTTCTAATATTAGAAAATATAACAAGATAAATCAGAGATATAATACAGGTGAAAGTAAAATATAAATTATAACTAAATCAATAACAATAAATAACAATCAGAAACTGTGCTGGCTCATGCTGGCTGTGTAGATCTTACTGCCATCAACACAATTACCTGCAATGTGCAGTTTTGAGATTTTTATTTTATTTTATGGAGAAACAGGCTATGAGAAACCCCAAAGCTCTATCTGAACCTGTGGAAAGCCAGGCAAATATATGTGAAAGTATGAAATGAAATGATGCTCATGAAAGCCAGGCAGATAAAATAATATTATCTGAGACACATGTGGATTTACATTATATATCGTGTACAAATTAAGCCTATGCTAGGGCTTTGACATAATATATTTTGAAATGAATGTGAATGAATTAAACCTTGTTTTTCTACCCATGTGATTTTCTGATTAAATTCAAAGAATAGAATGCATGTGTAGAGAAAAAATGTAAATTTTGCAATGAGGGTATGCACAAATATCAAAGGCAGTAATGGTTTAGGATGAAATGATGGAGGAAAAGACAGAGATAGTAATAAGCAATAAGGAAATTTAGAAGTAGTGGGCCAATAGAAGCTGAACCCTTGCTCATAACGGTATGCACTGTGAGCTATTAGACAAATCGGAATGTGGAACTGAGATTTGGGATTGTCCTTATCCAAAAGTCCAATCGAGCCTTTGGATACAAGTGATGCTCAATGGAGTGATGGGAGACAGAGAGACAAAACCAGCTGGTGGAGGAGGCTGGGTGCTGTCCTTCGCCTTAGGTGTGCCAGATCAAATTTATAGAGTAAACAGCAGTCAAGCGGCGAGTTTGAGATTCTGCACTAATTCCCAGAAAATGCTTTTTATTACACCCCCTGCATTCCTGCCCAACACAGACAAACCCTATATGGACCCAAAAAAGAAACCTGCACCCTCCGGAATTCTCTGCCAACCACCTGAAACTCAGCAACACATCCATGCATTTCTGTTCTCTATGACATAGTAGGTTCATCAGCATCAGGCCTGAAGACCCATAAGGAACAAGTTTTTCCTTACATGGAATATTAACCCTTTAAAACCTGACACATGAAATAATAGTACAATAAAACAAATTTATTTGAAAATCACACATTACATGACCCTTTAACTAAAAATCCTAATGTAGTTATTTTTTTAATTTTGGATCATATACATTTTGTAAGCATCATATTTAGGCATTTAACAATATATATTTTTGTTTAATTGGTCTTTGAATTTAGCTCACTTCATCAGTTAAAACTGTTCTTTAGATTTCTTTACAACTTTTTCTTAATTTCGATTCATATCAATTAAACAATGAATAGCAAATGATTGTCTCCGTTCATTCCGTTAACACTGAGCCGATGAGAAACACTGCTCCAGAGGTCCTTGACTTATGAGTACTCTCTATTCTCTTTTGTTCTCTCTGACCTTTCATATATTGGTGGTAATAAAAACATCAAAACCACAAAGGATCTTTTTTGTTGGTCTCACAACAAAATATATATACAACTAGAATTCTTTCTTTGACTGTCTGAACTGGCTTGAGGTATGAAATCATTCAGCAGACCTCCCACACTCACCTGTATCATCATCATCTTCCTTTGAATCTGTCTCACAAAATCTATGTTGACAACTGAGCCAATACATTTTGCACATAAAGACTTTTGGAAAACTAAAACTAAAAAAACTGAAGTTTTGTTTCTTAAAAATACTTGGTAAAATTGTCTAAATGTGTTTTGCTGCTGTAATGAACAGTTTGAATTTTCTGAATATTTAACATAATTAATGAGCATTTGACAGGGACAATACACTACATCTATGAAATGGAACAAAAATGCTTAGTTTTACTACAAGTAACATCATAAAAATCATACCTGGAATTGCTTCAGTTTGGCAAAACGTAGTCTTGTAATTTTCTCCTGTGTTTTCATGATGATAACAACAATGTTGTAATGGTTTGGTAAATGCATGGAAATGCTTCCACTTCATTCACAGTTCAGTAGAGAACTCAGAACACTTGCCCCAAAAGGATGAAAGTTTGTTTCTGTATTTCTTTTCATTAGATGATGAAAGAGTCATCTCCAAAGATCATGTATAATATTTGATACATTTGGCTTTAAAGGGTTAATACGATTAAACTGTGGGGATTATAATGTATCTGACATCTAGGACAGAAATGCATAGCATTGCTGGTGATTAATCCTAAGAATGCCAGGTTATATCCAACTCATTCTTGCCAAAGCAAAACACTGTTCACTCAATAATAATCAGAAGTCTTAAATTGGTTTAATTAAATGTTGCTGATTTGTCCAGACAAAAGCTTACCTATTCCCAGTATTTGGAACTTAGTGGATAGTGCCTTAAAAGCAAGGTTTAACAGTCTTTGTGTGCTTGAAAATCTAAGATATTTTTACAAAGCCTCTGTCAGTAAATGGGTTAAAAAAAAAAAACTGTCTCAGTCCAGTATGCTAGGCTCTCCCTCAAGGCAGAGGAATGGTTAACAGCCCTGGTCAGAGTTAAGGGGAAACTTTTTTAATCCAAATGCAAGCCCCACACCACAAAAGCTACGGGTACTCATCTAATTATTGTAAAAACCATGTGCCACACTTGAGAGTCAGGGCACAATGTCTTAACAACACCTGAAAGTGGATAATCCATCTTTTCTTTGTGCGACAGGATTAATTGTCCTTAAAAGTGTGGGAACATTAAACTCTCTACTGCCATGGCCCTACAACAACATACAGCATATGAAGACAGTGGCGGACTCAGACGTTTTAAAGGGCAAGGGCGAAGAATTTAAAAGGGCACCTAGTGCACAACTTTGGGCCCCACAAGCTCATTTTTGCCACTTTAGAGGGTACTTTAGCGATGTTTTCAGAACTTTTAGATAGGGAACATAATTGTACCATGTTCAATAAGTTTCTAGATTTTTAAGTTGTGTTGATTTCATTCGACTCATTTCCAGGACCTATGTTGTTTTATTTTACAGTGTTCTATATTAAAAGTTTACAAATATTCACCTCTCCTTCTGGAGAATTTAATGTACATCGAGGGAACAAAACCGGACTTTAAAACCACTGTAGTACTTTTAAATGTACATTTACACTATTTGTACCTATAGGAACAATAATGTACCTGTAGAAGTTAGGTGTAGGATTGAATAAATAAATTACATAAATGTTCAATGATAAATGACAGGGTGGTACGGTGCCACAGCAGTTAGTGTCGTAGTCACACAGCTCCAGGTACCTGGAGTGTGTGAGTGTGTGTATGTGTGTTGCCCTGTGAAGGGCTGGTGCCCCCTCCAGGGTGTGATTCCACCTTGCGACCAGTGATTCTGGCTAGGCTACGGACCCACCGCGACCCTGAACTGCACAAGCGGTTACAGATAATGAATTAATGAATGAAAGATTGATGACTACAGGGATGATGTGTTTGCAAGTAGGAAGAGAGTGGGGTGGGCCCTATTTGAATCTCTAATGGATTGGCATAGGATATTTTACTTCTTAAATTGTGTATAATTACCAGTGGAGACACAGAAACCATCTCTGTGTCAAGCCCCTACCAACAGCATTTCAGGTACAACTGAATATAATTGAATGCTGATAGAAAGTCAAATCCCACACAAGAAAATACTTTTCCCTTTAGATGTTAGTTAAATATTAAGAACTATTAAGACATGAAAGCCTCCATGCCTCAGTGCACGTCCACAGTCAAGTGGTGGATGGACTGACCATGGAAAGATGTACAGAAAGAAGAGGAAAGAGATGGAACAGTAATTTATCACTGCTAAATATTGCACTAGAGGGGGCAGGGGAAGAGGGGAGGAACACATTCCTTCCGTGAGTTCCTGCATGTAGAGAGGGATGAGACGGAAGAGTACAGTGGAAGATACAGCAATCCCTCTGGCATGCTCTTACACAGACCCTGTGGAATCTGGGTCTGTCTGAAAGCAGAATGGCAGGCATCTAATATTAGTGTCACACAATGGAAAAACCACTCTCAGCCTCACACTATAAAACACATGGCTAACAGGCTAGGGAGGGGAGGGCTTACTAACTAGCAGACAGATTAGAATAGTTTGTCTGGAGTTCTTCCTCTTATCTGACTTTATGATACAGGAATTGGACGTTTGTTGTCTGACACACTCCAAAAGGTTTTTGGTCCACCTTGGGTCATTTAAGGCCAGTTATTCACAAGTTTTCCCTGGTTGGTTGGATTTTAATCTCTGAATTGGATACAATTCCAGAAATAGCCTAATTTCTATATCTAATGTCTATGTAAGTGTTCTTGTGTTCTGTGTTTTTCCAGCAGGTCTCAGGTAGGCTGCAGAAACCCTCTAGAAGACAGATTGGGATAAAAAAAGGGATAACAATATCTCATATCTATAATGGAGGCGTGTGGCAGCAGATCAGTATATTAATCTCTTTTTGTTGGGATTGGAAAGGGTCCATTCTCCTGGATCAAATCAACTTGCAGGCTGTAGGCCAAAAGATCTGCCACGCATCAGCAGATATACACAAAACCAAAGCTTTTAAATCCAGTTAACTATGCTGTGAAAACACTGATAGGTATGAAAAATAATACAGGTGCTCTGACTTGATATGAGGCTGATGGAAGTTCCTATGGAACACACTCCAGAAGGCAGAGAAGTGCAGTCACATTATCTTTTAGTTGTATCAAGGATTTTACCTGAGACTGGAATAAATTATATCAGATTGAGGTTAAGGATGGCAAGCCTCTTGCATCTGGAATTTATGATCTGATATTGCTTTATGTCAAATATGTATTCATTAATAAGCATTTGACACCTAGGGTTTGCCAGCACAATTTTTCTACAAATGTTCCTCTTATACTTGATCCCTTAACAAACATTTGAATGGGATTTGATCTGGAGCCACTATACTGATTTGGGTTCCACAGGTTTATGCACATTTTGTACAATGGTTCTCCATGCTTGTTGGTTGTGGGCTTTGTGTCTGGCATGAAGAAGGTTTATTCATTGATTTTTAAGGTCATCTTCTTTCTGTTTTATCCAAGTTTTCTTTCATGTCATTCATTGAACTTTCCATTCTATAGGGCATTGTCACAAGAGTAGGCAATAAGGTAGGCATTATTTGTTTATACTACATACATGGCCGGACCTTAGACACCATCCCTGTGGATACGGATATTTTTAAAATGAAGGTTTTTGGTCTCTCATCTAAACGAAAACTGAGGTTTTTGAAAACCTCCTCCACGGTGTAAACTTTTGAAATGTCACTGTTCTCGTGTGGACAAGGAAAACTGAGCTTTTCTGAAAAGCTGATGTCACACAGTGTGCCTGTCTCTAGCTGAAATTCTAATCTGCTTCTCATTCCCTATAAAGTGAATTACACAAGTCACAAAAGTACACTGTATACATGCAGATAGTATCAGTCATGTACACTCTGCCCACAAGTTGAAAGAGTGTGATACTTTCAGTGCGCAAACCTGGCCTCCCGCTCAGGATTCTGCCAGTTGCATTCTGGTTGGCTCTCTTCACATTTGCGTATACACACTTCTGTGAATCATGGCTCTTACTGGGCCATCATGAATCATGAAGACTGCCACCTTCTACACGTCAAAATAACAGACTTGTGATTGGTGTCAGACTTGTGATTTGCATGTCAGTCATATTTCTTTTCCTGCAGTAGTAGGAGGTTCTTGGTCACTTTAAGAGACTCTCCATAGAGAGTCTGGCAATGTGGGACTAACATTCAGATAAAACTAGATTTCATATTTCCACATATGAATAAATATAAATTATGCTGTATTAGAAATATATAATACACTGTTTGGTAGGATTGATTAGGATTGGTATGTGTACAGTAAATGCAAATTTTTTTTCACCATGAGACCCTGTTACATCTACAATCACCACAAGGGAAATGGAGGGTTTACCAATATTATGATGCACTTCTGCTGTAGCTGCCACTTTCCTTGTCAGTACTAATGAGATATTTAACGATGGATAGTTACCTGGTTTTACAGTTCTTTGACAGGGAACCTGGGCTAGGGACTGGCAAACCACAAAGACAGGACTTGCTTCAGTTTATCCTTTTGCTACATTTTACCCTTTTCCAACAGGCACTATTATTTTCCTCTCTTTCCTTTATACTAAGTGTGTGTTCAGACTTTTCAGCTTTGGTTTCTTTAAAATGAACCCTGCTGCAATTTCTCTGTTAGCATGGTTTGTGAGAGTAAGGGTAGAAATATACTTGCTGTTTGGCCATGCCTTGGTATAGACAACCGCCTGCATCGCCAAAGTAACTGTTCACATAATTGCCTATGTCCTATGGAGGGCAGACCAGAGAAAGATTTGAATAATTGAGTATTTGGCTCTGACACAGCAGGCCCCCAGGATTTGCCTTCCAAAGCGTGCCACAGGAAGGGAGAGCTACGGGAGGACCATTCGAGAGTAACTCTCCATCCACTTTCATTCATTTCAGGGTGTCTTTCAACCAATAATAAAGCTATCCCTGAGCCATTTCTGATTATGACACTGTGCTCTAATATTTAAAGAAGAACCTCAGTATAATCCAGAAGCACAGACATGACAAATAAGCGAGTCACTCTGAGCTCAGTGTGCTTTGTCTGGTGTTGTTTCTGCCACTGGTGAGATATCACATACTGCTTCAATTAAAAGCTAGAAAATCCTACATAGTTCATATACAGTTAAATCTCAAGAGACTCAGTCCTACAGGAGAGAAACTTGGTTGAGTTTGTGTTTTTTGACAAATAAAATTCTTTTCCAGACATATTTTTAATCTTTGAAGTTTTCTTAAAAATATTTTAAAATCCCATCTCATGAACCCAATGTTGTGTCTCGTCTCATCTTGTACGATGAGTGTCTGGTCACACCCCTAAATCCCAGTGGTTCAGATATTGACTGAGATCTATTTTAAATAACGTATAGTTAAACAATACGTTGATATTCTGGCAGATCAGTCACGTCACATTAATCCTCTGTGAGGAGTAAGGCTGTGAACTGAGTTTCAGCTGTGCTTATTGACAAGATGTGAATTTGCATAATGCTGGGGAAATGCTGATTTAATTCTGACTGGCTTCATTCAGACAAATATAAGGCATGGACAAGACAAGGACACAGGACGTGCAAAATGTGCTCTGTGTAGTAAAACCTAATATGGGCAAGGCACTGCTAAATAGCCATGCTAAATGAACTAAGCACCAGGCATCTGCTGTTGCACACAAATCAGCTCTCAAACCCATGGCCGGCTTTTTCACCCCAGTTAACATCGTGATACACTCTTCCACCTGTAGTGCGACCCTCTCATTCACCATCAAACGGGACCATTTCAAGTGCTGTGTCCAGAAACAAAGCCTTAACTTCAGGGGGTACTATGGGTGCTAAATGTGGCTAATTCTCACTATTTCTTTAAGTCATGTGAAGACAAGCCGGCTTTTTTGGGTCATGATCCCTGACAGCCAGATAGCTGCCAGATTTGCATGTGGTGAACGCAAGTGCTTGTAAATATGTTCATTTAGGTTGGTGTCATATTTTATTTAAGAATTTGACTTTGTCCAGAAGCAAGCAAAGTATGTTATGTTATATGATGAAAGCATGAACCGCTATTTACAGGCTAAACAGTTAGACATGAATGTCAGGTTATGGCACAGCTCACAGGTAAAAACTAAATACAAGGTAAATTGGAAAGTTCAGAAGCAAGTACAGATTGATGTGTGAAAATCACTAATCAACATTGGTTCGTGTGTGTTGCACATACTGCACAGTGCTTTCAGAGATGGGTATAAATCCTCTGGATGGGAAGTTGAACACAGACTCTCTAGCCTTTTATGGCTTTTCCATGACTGCCCTGCTCATCACGCTGATTTAATAACAGCAACTGGATGCAGTGTTCCAATGCTGAAGTTTTGCAAGCACCGGTGGATTGAGAATGGCTGTTTCTCAATACAAAGTATATCAAGAACCTTGAGATTTTTTGGCATGTGGTGAAGATTATGCTTGTCTTCATCACAAAATCCAACAGTTTCCATCAGACTGCAAAAGAAAAGAAAGCATCTCAACTCAAAATTGAAAAGCACATTAATGAGAAGCTTGCAGAAGTTAAAAAATAAAGTGTGTCAGGGGGATTCAAACAGGGAGGTTGTTAATGGCCAGTTAGATTAATGGTAAAGAAGTGGCATAGTTCATTTAAAATTGTGTTGATTATGAAATTTTGTGTTCCAAAACAGTCTCTAATAATACTGACTGCTGAAATTAATGTTAAGTGAAATTAATGGACACTTTTATTTACTAAATACTTTTTCAACTTGTCTCCCAGTTATTTATGCTAATTACTTATGTTAATGGACTTCTCAGGGTTTCACACATTTAATTCTGCAAAACACTGCATCAGTGTGACTCCAATAAATGTTTATTTTTTTAACCAAACCATATTTGGCTTGTCATTAATGTTCATTAATATATATATTATATTACACAAATATCTTTTTAATCTCAATTTGTCTACACAGATGTTTCAGAGAATGTATGGTCAGGAAAATTTGCCTCAAAGGCATGGAAAATCATGGAAATTTGTTGGTTAAAGATGTGTATGAACCCTGTATATTACAGGGTACTTAAGGGTATGTTACAGGAAAGTGCCTGGTACAAAGCTACATTTAATTTACAGCCTGCACTTCCTATTTTGCAGGGTACTTAATGGTAAGTTACAGGAAGGTACTGGATATTAAGCTCTACTTATATAACACTTAAGGTTAAGTCTGGAGAGTGCGCATTTACTTTATTGTCTGGGTTGTTCAAAAGATGTTAAATATATAAAAGAAATATATAAAATATATAAAAGGACAATAACCAAAAGATAAGTCTGCTGAGTTGAGGAAGCCGGAAAGTCTGGAAACCAGCACAGATGCATATTCCCTGCCGTACCCATGTGAGCAGAAGAAAAACACCCATTTCATCTTTAGTCAGCTATGTACATATAATGACTCAATACAGTGTAGAATATCTCCAGAGTATGTGATGATGATTATTGTAGTAAATCACATGTCCTGAACCTGTAATGAGTTCAAAGTACCATGAAATTCTGCTAGTGCCTGTAATGAAAGTAGCTGACAACGTCCTTCTCTGTATGTGCACTTTAAATCATTTTATAGGATGTATAATTAAATTCAGAACTACAGTGAATTCAAAATATTAGCTGCATTCCTTATTTATAATAATGACAATAATAGTCACTTGCATAAACTGTCATATTTTATTCAGTTTTATAATCTATAATTATGCTTAGAAGTACAACGTGTTCAGTAAATAGTTCAGTACCTTATTTGTAAATAAAAGTACTTATTATATTATTGAGTACTTATTTTATCTTATAGCTTACTTAACAGGTACTTACTCTGTACTTATCCAGTAATTAGCAAGCTGTAATTTAAAGTGTTACCTTTTACTTTTCTTTACTTCCTTTGGTTCGATTGTAAAAGTGACTGTAGTGTGAACTTGAACCAAAAAAGGACAAAATGTAACAATGTTTTATATTCTTGTTTAGTCAGGACCACTGAACTACAAGTCTCAACACACACTTACCACATGCCATATTCAACTACAATACTGTCCTTATTCACAAATAATACTTTTCTGTTTTCAGTTATAATAAACTTTCAAGATTTGCAGAAATAAAAAGAACTTCAGAACTAACACCCTCATTAAAAATGTCTAAATGTCACAGTACTTTTGGAGAATCATTCTGTGAACTCCAACCTAATCAACAACAGAATATAAAGCCAGCATGAGTCTAGCAGCAATGGAAAGAGCTATGATTCTAATCCTGCAGGTGATGGATTGCTTCTGAGTGGGAAAAACAGACAGATGTTGAATTGTGTATGGAAGTTTCCCTGTAAAGCATGTGGTATTACTGGCCCCCTCAGACTTAAGCCATATGCCAAATTGTTCAGATACCTTTTCCATTGATCCTGGGTTATTTTAATGTGGATGATGTATATCCATGGTAAAAATTTAAAGCTTGTTTAATCCAGAGCCTATCTATAGCTAAATTATTTTCACACAGCCCAGTCTGCATCTGCATAAAAAAACCAGAGGCATGGTTGAATTTTATGTGTGAAGGTACCATTGTTGCTGAGGTGTATACCTTAGATTTTAGAGAGCTATTGAGGTGATGTCTTTTTAAAGGAAGTCCATATATTTCAGCAAAACAATGCCACATGATCTAAATCTGTCTCCTATTGAAAAAGTAGGGTAGGGTACCAAGTGAGTAAAGTCAAGTAGAGCAGGGATTATGCAGTGGAAAAGCACTAATAGTGATTTATGTCCCAATGTTTGTGTTACAGGCATCTAATCCTAAATGTGTATGCACACTATATGGCCAGGAGTTCAGTGAATTCCAGCATGGTACTGTGATAGGTTGCCACCTGTGCCATAAGCCTAGTCCTGAAATTTCCTCGCTACTAAACACTGGTGGCCCATGGCTGAAAAAGCTTTGCTAAAGTGGCCTCTAGAGTGGCATAACAAGACAAAGTGCCTTATTAACTGCCCTTTATATGGCAAATAAATAAGAGTGCAGTTGTTAGGTGCAGTTTTTTGCAATAAATTATGATGGTGTGCCCTCTAGAGCAAGAACATTTGATTAGGCCTCTTAAAAGGTGCCCTTATATGGTTGCTTTCAGTAAAAAATAATGTATTATTAAGTGTCCTCTATTGTGCCCCTCCTTGAGAGTGCCCTTTCCAGTAGCAAAAATGTAATGCAAAGGGTGTATCTACATGGAAATATGGGTAAATATTCTAATGGAAGCCTGTGGAGAAACTGTTAAATAGTGTCCTATAGGTGTTTCCACAATGGGATAAATTCCACATCCCCGTAATAAAAAAACTTGTGAAGTGCCCTCTCATATGCTCTTCCAAGTGAGAAAACATGATGCAATGTTCTTGTAATACCTCTCCTGGCTTTCCCAAAGTTGATGACCTGACAGTCTATATTTGCAATGTGTAATCAAATTCTAATAATGTAATGTTAAATAAAAAAAATAAAGGATCAAATCTTTTTAACATACATGGTGCATCACAGGATTTTGGCACGTGGGTGGGGCCCTGTGTCGTGCACTAGGTGCCTTTTTATATTTTCGCCCTTCAAACAGTCTGAGTCCACCACTGCTACAAAATATTCCACAGTCAACTGCCAGTGGTATTATAATAAAGTTGAAGAAATTGGGAATGACAGAAACTCACATGTTGTAGGCCATGAAAAATGACGGCACAGGTTCAGCGGAAGCTGAGGGCTATAATGCGCAGAGATTGCCAACTTTCTGCATAATCAATTACTACAGACCTCCAAACTTTATGTGGCCTTCGATGAATGAGTTTGGTGTGGAAGAACTCAAATGGCCTGACCTCAGCCTGACAGAAAACCTTTGGTATGAATTAGAATGGAGACTGCAAGCCAGGCATTTTTGTCCAACATCAGTGTCTGACCTCACAAATGCGCTTCTGAAAGAATGTTAAAAAGGTCCCATAAACACATTCCTAAACCTTGTGGAAAACCTGTACAGAAGATTTGAAGCTGTTATAGCTGCAAAAGGAAAGGCCAATATGATATTAAACCTTGTGGATAAAGAATGGGATGTCACTCAAGCTGTGGAGGCTGATGATCGAATACTTTTGGTATTTAAAACCCCAAATCAGAAAATGTTGGAAAGGTAATAATTCCAAAACTATGTATGAACAATTAATATGAAAATATGAAGATTTTACCTGTTTTGTCTGGTAAGCTTTATGTCTCTTGTAAACCTACTTCCTTTGCTGCCATTAAAGCCCAAAAGCAGAATCCAAGAAAGGCTTTTTGAAAGCTAAAATGACAAGAGGTTCACCCCCTTTGCCTACAAACATGTAAGAAAAATAGTTTAGTTTGCTATGTTCTTCAAATAAAGATAGAGAGGAATTTGATTTCACTGCCTACAATGCATAATGTAATTTTAAAAATTCAAAGGAATCTTTGTCAGAAAGGCAAGAGCACACACCAAACCTGAATAACTGTGATCTCCAGTCCTTCAAACAGCACTGCATCAAGAACAATACTTCATTTAATTTCAGTATAACCACATGAGCTCAGGATTACTTTGGGAAACATTTATCAAGCACTACAGTATGTCGTTCAGAAGTCTGTTAATATTTTATGAGAAGGAAGGCTTAAGCTAACTGTCTAGAAGTGCCATTGATTTCTCTGAGCTTAGAGGCATCTTGGCTGGACTTCTGCACTGTGCAAACATTTACTATGTTAGTATAAGACAAATCATTATCATAAGTCTTTTTGGGGTTTTTTTCTTGATGTACACGGTGTTATTTAACCAACACAGAAACAGAAGCTGATTTTATTGACAATATTTTTGAGCAACATGATTTCATCCCTAAAATGTAAATTAACCACTAAAAGTTCATACCTACTAAAACGTTGTCAAATGTTACTTTATCACAAACTGTAGATATTGTATGTTCACTAAGTGAGCACACATCAACTGGTGGCGTTGTTTCAATGCATAAACTCAAACTCTCATTTATTTACTCAAAGAAGAGCTGAAATAAACTGTATCACTGAAATCACTGCTTCTATCTTTCTAGACTCTGCAATTAAATCTTCAAGTTAAGATTAGGGTTAGGTTTATGATTAGATTTTGGCTTACAGTCAGGCTTAGACAAAGTTTCAAGTCTGCTTTTTCACTCAGGGTTGGCAGATTCATATCTCTTCATACACACATTTATGAATACTTGGAATAGGCTAATAAAATATGTATGTTTTCAACATATCAGGATGGGTTTAAGGATATTGTAAATGGCTTAATACATATAATCCATTACAATTATAAGTGTGATAGAAGTATATAACTAGTAAAAAAATACCTACATTCTAATATACTTTTAGTATCTTAGATTTAATCTAGTTGTGTACTAAAACTCTTACACATGATATATTCTTAAAATATACTTCTATAAACTAAAACATGGGCCAATACTTACAAGTATATTCCTAGTATTCTGATATTAGTATCCTTTTTTTGGTGAAGGGTCATCAGTGGTGCAATTTGAAATGCAAAATGTAGCAAAACGAGACCCTGTTGCACAATTTAATAACAGTTTGAATAGGACAAAATTAAATGAAAAGCTTCATCACTTGATGTTTTTCAGCCCTTGAATGTCTTTAGTTTAATGAAAAGGTATGACAACATTACAAAGTGATAAATGCCTTACTGTTCGAACATAAATTAGAGTACATTATCAAATATTAGAATTTTATCCTCATGTTTTCCCTTTCTAAAAAATGTTCAAACCATAATGGACCTACAGACATAATTTGTAAAAAATACACTGTAAAACATTCATTCATTATCTGTAACTGCTTATCCAGTTCAGGGATGCGGTGGGTCCAGAGACCACCTGGAATCACTGGGCGCAAGGTGGAAGCACACCCCGGAGGGGGCACCAGTCCTTCACAGGGCAACACACACACATTCACTCACACATACGGACACTTTTGAGTCGCCAATCCACCTACCAACGTGTGTTTTTGGACTGTGGGAGGAAACCGGAGCACCCAGAGGAAACCCACGTAGACACGGGGATAACACACCAATTCCTCACAGACAGTCACCAGGAGTGGGACTTGAACCCACAACCTCCAGGTCCCTAGAGCTGTGTGATTGCCACACTACCTGCTGCGCCACCATGCCACCCCACTGTAAAACATTATTAATTAATTTGAATTTATATAGGGCGGCACAGTGGCGCAGCAGATATAGTGTCGCTGTCACACAGTTCCAGGGTCATGGAGTTGTGAGCTCAAGTGCCGCTCTGGGTGAATGTCTGTGAGAAGTTTGGTGAGCTTTCCCTTGTCCGCAGGATATGTTCCCACAAGTAGGCTCTGGACCCACCACAACCCTGAATTGGATAAGCGGTTATAGACAACGAATGATGAAGTAACATACGTTTAGAAATCTAGGTTAGAGCACAGCTGTAGTTTCCGAATATTATGGAACAACCAGACCTCTCACTGGCTTCTGCTTCCACTGGTAATTCAAGACAATATACTGTGTGTGACAACTGAATTAAAATTAATGTACACAAATTATTAATATATATAAACCATATCATATTTGAAGATCTTGATTAATATCCTCTTTCAGTCCCTAAAAGGGCACGTGTCATTAAATCCAGATCTTATACTACATGTACATTTGTCGATAATAGATACCCTGCAGTTGTGTTGGTTCTGACAGCATGTGGTCAGTCTACAGTCTACCCTCATAAATATTTACTGTGAAAATGGCATTAATACTTACTAATAGAAAGAAAGAAAAAAAAAGATTAAAATCAAATAAATGCCCATGTACACGCCTTTCAGGGCTCTTCCCCTGAGCATAACCATATAAAGCACAGGGAAACGTATGACTGTGCTCTTATCCTACTGCCAGCCAGAAACATTCCATTATTCCTCCAGCATTAGCTATTTAAGGAATGTTGGTAAAAAAAAAATACTGATAAAATCCCCAAAATTTATGCTTGGATTTCAGAAAACAGTCATCATTCTTGGAGTATCAGAAACATGTCTGCCATGGTCTATGTTGTTCTTTTTTTATGACTCGTCCATCTGTACATCCCACTTTCATGGTTTTAACAATGTTAAAATTTCCGGGCCATGTCGCATATGCATGAGAGGACCTTCATAGCCCCAAGATATTAAGCCTTGCATCCAAAGCCTTTCAGATAAACATGAATGTTTTGCCCAGCTCTACATGATTTACCACCATCTCCCATAAGCTCAAGGCCCTGCATTGGAAAACACCTGTGACTGTCAAAAAATTAATAAATAAAATATTTTGTGCCATTTTAATGTACATTTTTTGGAGATCAAACCGGCCTTTGGCTCTAGAATTGATCACCTGCCCTGGCCACAGGTGAGAGGGATGGTGGGGGAGGGAGGGGCAAAAACAAAACCCCTTCCCTGTGCCTCCTCAGATGAGTATATATATGAAAGTCTCCAGAATGCCTCAGCATCATCGACGGACTCGCCCCTATTCGCCATACAAGGAGCAGAATATAGAAAAAAACAAAAGATGAGATCCCTTCTGAAGTTCATAATGCTATTCTTCTGTGTTCAACTAGGAGAGGGACACTGGCTACAGACACTACTGGGTAAGCCAAGAGGTCATGAACTTTGAATTCAGATGAGATGAATTTAATAAGTGTCCTTGCTTTAGAACAGACACTGGTAATCTTTATCACTGGCCTGAATGTGCATGATCCCAGATATGTCATACTGTGATTCTGTCAGTACTAAGTCCTGATTTGTAGTTTATGTTTTTGTAGATAATAAACTGAGTATGGCCATGTAATGCTTAATAATCAAACTGAACTGTATTTTATTTTTTAACAATCACCTGCAATGTTATTAATGGTACGACACAAAGGGATAATGTCCCTTATATATATAACCTATTATATATTCTTACAATGTTACACTTAAAGGAACATTAGTATTTTTACCTTGAAAGTACAACTTCAGTATCTGTGTGATGTTTCACTGACCTTTAATATGAAAACAGAGTCTGTCATTGCTACTCTGGGCCCAGTGTTGCAGAAACTGCACTATGTAACTTGTAGAAGGGTGTAGGAAACCACACCCACCCTCCTCTGAATTTAGTACATTGCTATAAAAATAATTTACACTAGAGGGAAACCCCAAGGAGCAAAAAAATTCAACCTTCCTAGTGTTCCTTTAAGGTACAATCCATCCATTTTAAATGCAATGGATTAAAAACAATGATTTACATACCGTTATAATGTATACAATTCAGCTTAGTTACCAATATTTCATGGAACATTGAACATCATTTATATCTGTGGCCTTAGAAATTTTATTTTGACCTGACCTGTCTGTTTCAGCCTTGAGGGACCAAGGAACCCAGCACCCTGTGGAGCTAAGAGAAGGAAGTGGAGAAGAGCAGGGACATCAGGAGGGTGTGGTTCGGTCACGCCGCAGTGCCGATGCACCATGTGGCCTGCGCTCCATCCTGCTGCAGGTGCGAGACCTGGGCCTGGGATACGACTCTGATGAGATGGTGCTGTTCAAATACTGTGTGGGTGCCTGCCCCCGCCTGCCGTCAAACCACGACCTCACACTGGCAAACCTTCAGCAGAGTGGCACACTGCCACACACTAATACAGTGGGGTACCAAACAACCTGCTGCCGCCCCACTCGCCATGAGGACATGGCCTTCCTTGACAATGCCCACCGCTGGCACAAAGTGGAGAAGCTCTCAGCCTCTGCTTGCAGCTGCATGGGCTAATTGGCTGGGGAGGGTCTGTGATTTGTTGACAAAAATCTCCTCAAACCCTTCCTGAATGGGAGACCAAGAGATGATATATTTCACAGACTGGCTCAGACCGTACATAATTTCAGGTTCCAGAGCAAAAGGTTTGTGTATATGCTTGTTGATTGTATTTGATGAAATTATACATGGGTCATAGTTTTGATAAGGCATGCAGTTTGGTCGCTAATAGGAAAATATTTAGCTCCATTGTAAATCTACATTTTCAGAGAAAACTGCCTTTTTGACCAAAACAGCTTTGACTCTGACTTGTTCTCTTTTGCTAGTTTTGCTTTTGAGGACATCAAAACAATCTTAAGCTTGATCACTGTTCTGTGTTGTGATGGCTATACAAATTGTACATTTAATAGGATTGTGCCAGAAACCTTGACCAGTCTTCAGCAAACAAAATTTGCATTTCAGACTCACTCAGGCTGTACATAACATACAGAAATACATTCCATGTTAATAAGCAACATGTATAATGAAACACTGCAGTTGTATTTTCTGATCTGGTTTACTTTGCTAGAATTGTATTTGGTGAGCTAAAGCATTTTGTAAGAATTAAGACAGCCCTAGAAGTAATAATGTATTTATGTACACTAAATTATTTATTTATCTTTTAAAGATTTTTTTATTTATTGTTAAATATTTCATTTCTCTATGCTGTATATTTGTGTACAGATATTATTAAAACCAGAAATCTTTTACATGCTCAAATCGTTGTTGTGATGAATGGGATTATTAATTCCTCAATACTAGGAAACTTGTCATGTGACAAAACATTTGTTTATATAAGTGATGCTTCAAAACTGTGTCCCCAAACGATAAAACTTACAGTAAATTATTTTATGAGGACCACCTGAAAGCTTTTAAAAGCCTGTTTAAACATGTTTATTCAGTCAGTGTAATACAAAGAGTATAACAATATGTGCATTACTGCAAAAATAAATTTACACAAGTTCTTAGGGTAATGAGTCCAGCTCATCTAATGACACTGACTAGTCATTGGTCAGCCATGATATTTTGCTCCTCTGTGTTCTCTGGCTCTGTCCCCCAAACCTGCACACGCCCCTCCATGGAGGTCAACAGCTGGGGCTCTGTCGGATGGAAGGACAAAGACTGGACAACGGCCTTTCCAACAGGCAGCTTCAGAGTGAGTGATCCCTGGAAGCAGAAAGTGCAATATGACTGATTATTTATATTTAACAGTTGCTAAATGTGTCAGGAAAGAAATTATTGAATATGAGTATAAGTCATTTTCTAATTAAAACAGCATACTAACCACAACATTAAAGTATACACTGTAACTGGGAATTGTTTCAAAATTTTTCAAAAAAATAAGTCTTTTTAACTTTTTAAATGTCTTTTACACAGATCTTACTTTACACATTGCACACTGCTATGTGCAATTACATTATTGTTTACTTGTTGAATTTGACACATTAAGGAAAATAACTGTGAAAAGTTATTGCATGTTGTATTTGTATTCTAACTCTGATTTAACAAAGAAAAAATCTGCAGTATAATTTGCAGAAATATTCCTAATTTATGTTTTCCTTGTAGAGGATGTATTAAATGGTGCTGTGTACATTTACTATCCAATATACTTTTAGTAATATTCAGCAAAATTTCCTCAAGGTGCTGGAAAAATATCAGGTGTTCATACTGAGACCCAGCACTGCAAACAGGAGACAAAGTGGTTTGGGCCAAGAAATACAACACAAAACTCTAAACTAGCATCAAATAGGAGGGAATATTTTGGCAAGTAGTTTAGGTTCTATTGCATCACATGTATCAGTAATACTAACGCACCTCCACCAGGTCCCAGCAGTAGACATGGCCATCCTCTGAGCAGCTCAGCACATGAGTGTCTTTGTTGGATAAACAGCAGTCTAATTTATAGTCTTTATTCTTATGCCCAGTGTACCTGCACAGGAGTAGCAAGCATACACAAAGCTAATAAAATTAGCAATCTAATTATACTAAACCTAAATACTAATGAATTTCCTACGGTAATTCTGGTAAACAGTGAATTAAAACTTAGAGACAATGTAAACTCCAGCCACATACACACAACAGTTGTTTTTCTCCTCAAACATACTGTCCCACTTTAAAAAGACACAGAGCTTCTGAATGTAAACAAAGCAGAGAGACATGCAGTTCCCCACAATTGTAGACATTGCCTTTCAGAGTGTGTAGGCATCATCAATATTGACTGGTTAAGGTGGTAAGTAAGTAAGTAAAATTTATTTATACAGCACTTATCACAGACAACAGTCACAAAGTGCTTTACAAACTAGGTAATCCTACATAATCTAAAATGACCAAACATAAGTCTCCACTGAATCAGCAACTCTTAAAAAGTTTGGTAGCGTATTCCATAATTTAGGAGCAACAACCTCAAATGCTCGATCCCCACTGGTCTTCAGTTGGGAACGCAGACAGAGAACAGATTCGAGTTACTTGACCTAAGGGAGCGCACTGATACGTGTGGATGAAGTAGATTGGCTATATAAAAGGGAGCACCATGTAAAGTTCTATAAGAAAGGGTAAGAATTTTAAACTAAATCCTTTGCTCGAAAGGAAGTCAATGCAGAGATATTAATAATGGTGTTATATGAGATCATCTATTTGGCTTAGTAGGCAAACTAGCTGCACCATTCTGTATTGCCTGCAAGCAGTTACGAGCAGACATGCTAAGTAAGGAGAAGGGTGCATTACAATAATCAATGTGAGATTAAATAAAAGCAGGAATAATCATCTCTAGCTCTGCGTTTGAAACTACAGATCTTAACTTACTAATATTTCTCAGATGAGAGAAACAGAACCTTGTCAGCTGTTTAACGTGTGTCAAACAACAAGGACTGGTCAAATATAACACCTAGAGTGGACAGCAGGAGAAAGAAGCCCAAGAGATTTTTTGATCACAGAAGTCACTTTATTAGGAGTAACAATTAGAACCTCTGCCTTATCAACATTTAGCTGTAAGAAATTCTCAATCATTCAGTCCCTGATACCATCCAGACAGTCAATGAGCCTATGTAAATTCTGGATTTCAGTAGGTTTAAATGAAAGATGAAGCTGGATATCATCAGAAAATAAATGCTAAGCAATATTCAAACTATATGATCTGCCCCAAAAGCAGCATGTAAAGTGAAAATAACAACAGCCCCAGAAACGAACCCTGCAGAACACCACAAGACAGTGGAGCAGAGTCAGAGACAACATTTATAACTGTCACAGCAAAGCTTCTCTCAGTTAAGAGAGTACTCAGAGTTTTTGGGAATTATGAAAATGTGCACTAAAAAATCTGGATGGAAAACGGAAAATTAGAAAAAACAACCAAATATTGCCAAAAGAGATTCACGCTCAAACGAGGTAGAAAATGCAGAATATGGCTAAAGCACAAATGCGCAAAAGGCTGATGAAAGAGCATTTCTCAAATAAATGATGACGTTTCAGCTGGTTTATAAATACTGCGCATGCAACAAAGGGAGCGCCAGAGCCCCATACTGATCCTGTGACCATGGGCTTTTAATGGACTCCCCCAAACTCTCCTTCCTCTTCTCTCCTCTATGAATTTGATGACTTTGTTCTCACACCAGCATCCAAGCTTCTTATTTTAAAGCATGTGTGGAATATAGTTAGACACACAGCAGCACTGAGCAAAAGTCAGAGACACAGCATTTTCCACTCAAAATATTAAGAACAAGTTCTGTGCCACAGAAATGACACAGACACACAACCAAAAAATACTAAATCAAGCTTTTTGATATAAAGTGTGATTTTGACATAAACAACCCACTCAGAGATCTCTCCTTCTTCATTTCTATGACATCCCTGATCACTGTGCCTAAGTCATCTGAAGGACTTATTTTGATTCTGTCGATATTCTTACTCAAAACATAGGCGAACGTTTTGGATAGAAACCCACCTAAAGAAAAAGATAAAGAGAGAGTAAAAGAGTGTTTGGCTGACTTACTCTCCCAACATCTCTCCTGTGTTTTTGTCAAGAAGACGCACTGTGGCGTCCAGACTGGAGCTCAAAGAACATTGGCCATCCTGACTGAAACACACACACGTGATCGGACCTGCATCACACCATAAAGACAAAGACAGAGAAACAAATTAAGGATGATCCAAACCTGCTGTGAGCAGTAAGGTGCACATTTATTATCAGAAACACTCACTGCTGATAAAGTCCACATGCAGCTGACCCATTCGTAGATCATAGCGTCTCAGTCTGCCATCTACAGAACTAACAAACATACAGAGAATATATTCACATCTCAACACCAGAATAGTCCTACTTTAAAACTATGCTAACACATTAAAGGCCATATTCATACAGTATATTAAATCATTTGTAACACAGCTGGTATACTTATTGCTAACACAGGTTGTAGATTATACACACTGAGGTTGTATGAACTCAAAGTAAATTTAACTTCAATTAATTTCAACCACATGCAGTATGCACAGTACACAGGACCAAAGTTCTCAAGGACCAAGGTTCTACAAAAAACAACTCATAAAAGACTAAATGTCACATCCTGGCCCAATCTTGTTTGTTTTCCCCCGCCATGTGGCTCTGTCTGTCTGTTATTGTCCATGTCTCTGCCTTTGTCCTGCCTTTGTCATTTACCCTTGTTATCTGTGTCAGGTGTGTCTTGTTTGTTCATGTATTTAAGTTCCGTTGTTGTCACTTCCTGTTATCGGTCATTTGTTTGATTTGTTTATTGTATTGTTTTGTGTTGTTCTCTTACTCGTTTCATGCCCCAGTCCTGTAGTGTTGTTTCGTGCTCTTTTGCTATGTTCTAAGTCGTGTTTTTCCATATTCCTACTCGTTTTGTTTCCAGTTCCTCGTTTGGTGTTTTCCCTCTAGTTCGTTTGTGTATGTTTTGTTATTTCATTAATAAATTATCTGTGTTGTACCGTGTGCGTCCACCTCCGTTAGTCCGCCCTTCACGTCCCCCTGACATTAAATGTCTGTCCCAAAGCCTAGTGAACTGCCTAAGTAGGTACTGACTACATAGACAGCTGTTTAAGTAGGCAGCATTCTAATGGCCTTCTGTCCTCATGAGGCAGATTATAGAGACGCTCTAGTTAGAGAGCGATTGGTTCACGGCTTGTTCCCATGCACAGCACAAAACCGGTTACCTCAGCAACTAGTTACCTTACCTCAGTGACTAGAGAGGTCTCAGTGTTTCAGTGCAGTGGATTCTATTCTTCCTGCTTTTATCATGATTTTAATTATTTTTGCTCTGGTAGAAGAGTGAAATGGACAGAGGTGGTTCTTGTGTTGCATCATGGGATTACCTTCATGGCAAAAAAAAAGGGTTCCATGCTGCCTTAAAATCTGCCAAAGATATTTAGGAGAGAGCATAATGAGGTATCTAAAAAAAGACAACCTATGTGTTGGGAGCGCACACAGTGTGGCGTAAAATGCTCTCTAGTTAGACAGCTCACTAGGATTTGGAACACTCTCTAAGTGCAAAAGTGCAATATGTGTAACAATGCAAGACATGTACAGTAACAATAAAAAAAAAAAATATTAGGGAGGGGAGACAGTATGATGACAGTATTACTAGGCCATAGAACTGATGAATTATTTTAAACAGTTGATGAATGGGCCAGTCAGAAATGACTGGATATGAACATAGAAGCATTAATTATTTTTTTTTTTAAATAAAAGCTTTGGACAATAGCACACAGAAAATTCTCCAGTGTCAAATCCACACTATTAGTGTTAACTTAACACTGAGAGTGTTAAATTATTACACTTACAGTGTTAATTTAACACTAATAGTGTTGATTTAGCACTAGTGAATTTGCTGTGCATATGAGACTCTGGAGCAACAGCACATAAGTATATATTCCCTGAGCATTGGGCTGTATAGTAGTTGAATTATGTTCTCTACATGGATAAAGCATAATAACATTTTATTGGGCTGAATTAGACAGTTGTTTGTTAAGAGTTATATTTAATGATTCAGAACTAATTCAGAATTATTCCTCATCAATCAGCGCTGAACCATATTAATGTTCATGTGGCTGAATAAACAAAATCTAGAGAACATTCCAACATCTAATGTAAAAGCCTTTTCAAAAGAGCAGAGAATGATACTGCTGTACATATATATGTGTGTGTTTGTGTGTGTATGATAAGTAATACAAGTTTATTCCTCACCCAGTCAGCAGTTCATGTTCAACAACATTCAGACTGCTGACACCATCCCGTGCTTCATCCAGGACCTGAATAGGCTCCATCCTCCTGGATCGTGTGTCCCAGCAACGCACCGTACCATCTATAGAGCCTGAAACAACACATGAAAAATAGCAACTATACACATGCAAGAAAGTCAGTTGTTTCTCAATTGGATACCATAGCAATGTCCAAAGGTGTGAAAAAATAATTAAAGCTGGACACATTTAGAAAGAGGACTGATCACAGGGGAGACTCACCTGAGAGCATCACTGTAGCTTCTTCATTGAATTTCACACTGTTCACTCTCTACATAAGAAAAACAAATGATTCAATATGAGAAAATACAGACGTAGGCCACACTACACAACAAATGTTATTGTTTTGCTACACATATAATTATTTTCAAAGTTAGGTTTGTAATAATTAATGTTTAATTCAGATCTTCAGTTTGTTTTAATATTCATTCATTCATTCATTCATTATCTGTAACCGCTTATCCAATTCAGGGTCCCGGTGGGTCCAGAGCCTACCTGGAATCATTGGGCACAAGGCGGGAGTACACCCTGGAGGGGGCGCCAGTCCTTCACAGGGCAACACAGACACACACACGTTCACTCACACCTACGGACACTTTTGAGTCACCAATCCACCTACCAACGTGTGTTTTTGGACTGTGGGAGGAAACCGGACACGGGGAGAACACACCAACTCCTCACAGACAGTCACCCGGAGTGGGAATCGAACCCACAACCTCCAGGTCCCTGGAGCTGTGTGACTGCGACACTACCTGCTGCGCACACAGCATATTATGAACTGATAATATCATCACAAATTTCTGCTAACAAAACCCCACTTTACAGCTCAACAAAACTCAAGGACACAACTTCTCATTCACTTTATCTAAAAGATTAAATTTGCAATACTTTGCATTAATAGTATTGTGCTGAGAGTCGGAAACTGAAGGAAGGCCAAAGTACACTAGTAGACTCTTCCTACCCCTGCGTGTCCGCGAAGTTTGCGTGTGACCTGCCCAGTCGCAACATCCCACAGGATCACAGTCTTGTCTGAGCTGCAGGAGCACAGCTGGCTGTTATCATATGAGCTGGAAGAACAGAAGAGCCAACCATTAAATCTTTAAAATAAAAGTAGGTCTAGATAAATATACTATACTTTTAAAAGTATATGAAGAAAGGCTCATCCAATATTTCTTACAAAATGAATGGGCTTAACAATGTGTCACTCTTAGCAGCAGTAACAGCTTCTACATATCTTCGGGATGCTTTAAACTAAATGTTGGAACATTTCTTTAAGGATTTGATTGCATTTAGACACAAGACTTTTTAACATTATATACACACAAACATTCTTGAGATCAGGGGCTGGATGCTGGACGATTAGTTCTGGAATATACTTCCACTGCAGCTCATTATTAAAGTATTGGTTGGAGCTCTATAACTGCAAAGAACACAGTTCTGTCTTCAAAATTTACTTGTCCCCATGTTGACATTGGGCACACATTATAATAGCTTAACTGTCTCATATAGAAAGCTATATATGATATATGATACTACTGCACTAGTACCAAAACTTTTTTTTTTTTTTTTGCTACTTTATAAACAAATATAACAAACACTCCAAGAAAAGCAATGAGAACGGCTCATGAGTATAGAATTTTATTCGTATTTCTTATTGTTATTATTTTATTTTTTTAAACAAACAGAATGGATTCAGAAAGTATGTACCCATCAACATCCAACACTTCATAGCCATGGCCAGTGTAGGTTTTTAACAGCGTGCCTCTGCTCACACTCCACAACTTCAGGCTTTTGTCACTGCCACAAGTCAGAAAGTAGTTGCCATCAGCTGAAAAGTAAAGTTTTTTTTTGTTAGAATATTGACTTGTACTGAGTGCTTAGGTAGGTACTGTTTCTCAGTTATATTTAAATATAAGTCACCCACAGCTTATATCATATTACTAGTTCCAATTGCTTAGTTACTAGAACTTCAAATTCTGACAGGGTAAATTAAACATGGTACAGGCAAGTGCAGTTTTAAAAGACTTGCTCAAGGACTCTTACTGGCAGTATGTTCCTGCCTAAGCTGGGAACTGGACCCTAGTCTGCAATTATTTTTTTTATATTACATTGCAGAGAATATACTTAAACATTTGGAAAGCGATAAATGTGCCAAGGATTACTGTATTCATCACTAACGAAAATCGTTAATATTAACAAAATCAACAGTTCTAGCATTTTTAGCTTATAGTCTCAAATACTGTGGGCCATTTAAAACAAAGTCGACTCATATTTGAGAAAAGGAGATTTTATTAAGTGAACTTTTTCTCTAGGAAGATATTTGAACCATAGAGGTCTTTGTGGTGTTTACCGTTAAACCGCACTGCCCTCACGGCGCCCTGCTGACACTCTACCGTCCGGAGCACAACCCGGGGGAGTTGGGGTGGCTGCGGCCGCGGAGCCGGGAAAGACATGGGGTTGAAAGCACGCAAATAACCGGCTGTTTCTGTTTGCACTGCACTTTAGACACGTTCGAATAAAAACGTTTTATCGACACTTAGTTTACTCTCGTTTCAGCTACTATTTAAATCTCTGAAATACACAAAAATAACGCTTTAAAATTCCAAAAAATACTGTCCTGGGATGTCACTTCATACTTTCAACGGCCATTTTGAAAATGACTTTAGACAAGTCTTATTTTAGTCTTTACTGACCTCTGCTGACGCGGAGGATAAACCAGACAGAACTCATCTACGGTTTTGACAGAGTTTTATATTATTGCTGTAAGGTAACTTATTAAGCAACCAATACAATGGAAAATATGTTTACTATCATTTTAACATGTCAAGGTTTATTTATTAACTTTTTAAATGCATTCTAGAAGACGTATCCTGAGCAAAATAATCAGGCATAAGTGGCATGGCTGAGAATTTCAGCACACTGCGGTGTTACGAAAACAGACTTGAAGAGGTAAATTCAGATGACCAACATTTCTTAAATCACAAATATGAATACAAATCAACTTACAGGGTGGGATTTTCAAGCTGAGTCATTTTGCAAATAAAATAATTACAAGATAAACACACATGAATATCACCAGAATGTAATTAAACTGATTTTTTTTAAATGAATGCAGTCTTTCTGAGTTGGGGGCATGTATGTCATGGTGCAAAAACTCTAAAAAGGGGAAAGGTGTAGGCACCTTTTGTTCCCCAATCAAACGCCAATTGAATGATTTTAATGTTTTTCACAAAACTCTTTGAAATTTAAATTCAAAACTCTAATTATGAATGTGTGAGGAGGGCTTGAAGACAGCACAAGTGGCAGCAGGGACTGATTACACACACACACACACATTATATATATATATATATATTTATAAACCGACACATTTTATGATGTAGGCCGAAATTGAGCTTCCCCTCCTTGAAAGACCAGCATCCGCCACTGAGATATATATATATATATATCAATGAGCAAATCAGCGACCCTTTTGGTGTAAAGATCTGTGGCACAAGTATGTAATAATTGACACAAGTATGATGAGGTACCATGTGTTACTTGTGAGACACATTCATTATTATGGTGTTCTGTCTGGTATTATTTGCATTAAGCAGCATAAAAATTCTTCCATATGATTAAAACTGGTGTCCAAATAGTTGAACCTGATTTTCTATTTGCTTTCCTGGATGTTGCCTAATCTAGTAACAATCCAAAGCTACATACCAGTAAATTTTCTTAGTGAGGCTTTGAGCTACAGAGCAGGTGAAATTCAAGAACTGCTTTTCAATTATTCAGATGCAGCAAGAGGTTGAGAAAAACTTGAGTATATAATGTATAGATAAAATATATATTAATTCTGCAGTGGCAAGATAACTGTCAGGTACACAAACTACTACTAGAATCACACTCTACTCTCTTTACTCCACAGAATTTTTATATAATAAAAAACCTCCACAAACTTCCTAGAAATGTGCATTTTTACTTTACTAAATGAAATGTACAAAAGAAAGAAAAATCCACACACATCTAATCCAGCTAACATTTACTGAATATTTTATTTACTGACTGACTATACCCCTTTAATCAAGCAAGATTTAAGCAAGATTCCCTTTGGAATGCGGAATGAATTCACCATTCATTATGAATTTATTTTAATATTTTTATTATAAAATTATGACTATTGCATGAAATACAAAAACCCTTTCTTATGGGATATTTAAGAGGCCTACATTAAACTATATGTGAAGAACCACATGATACATCACCACATAACAGAAGTGAGGCTTAAAATAGTCAGTTCTTGCTATTTTTTCTTGCCCTTGCTGGGTTTGGCCAAGAATGCAGGATCAATCTGTTCTGGATTCAGGCCTCTGACTGAGAAGAGACGAGCAGCTCGTTCCTGTAGAGTTCCTCCACATTTCATCCCCCTCTGCAGGAGTTCAGCCTTAAGACGCTCCAAACCTAGCACCTCCAGATCCTCCACACAATTCACAGAAAGCAGATTCAAGTCTCCCTCTGTTTGCTGTGAGAAGGATAGCGAAAAAGAGGAGAGAAATAAAAATAGAATGAGAGAATGTAACCATCAGTAAAAATGTTACACACACGCGCCGTAAAAGCCTACACCTAAAAGCTTAAATTATATGTTGATTTTCCCTGCCCCAAAATATGTCTGACATCTGAAATTTGCTACTTTAGATTTGCACTGGAGCTACAGGAGCAATAAGGGATGCTTATGCCTTACTACACACACTATAGATCCAAACTTTGAAGACACATGTATAATTGGTGTATAAGATAAGGTGCATCCATTGCTGACGCAGACATTTAGTTGTACAATTGCTGGAAAAACTACACAAGGCAAGCTTTAGCTAAAATGGTATAAAGCCCCAACCATCATTTGGATGTGAAGCAAAGGAACAGTGTTCACTGGAGTAAAGGAGCATCATCCAATATTATTTGAATGAGATTAAGTGGTCTTTGTGATTCAGCAAAAAACAACCAACATCAACACCTGACCTCATTAAATGTTTGTGGCTGAATGGCATCCAGTCATCACAGCAATGTTCCAAAATATAGTGTCAAGTTACCTACTATCAGAGCAGCACATTTCTCTTTCCTTTTGTCCATATAGTGTATATTAGCCTCACATAGCTCCAATGCAACACTGAAAATGCAGTCACTGGTTAAGCACAAATTTATTTAAATAAAAAAAAATTAAATTACCAACTTGACAAACAACAATCTATTGGCTAATTGTCTACAAAAAACACAGACTGTGTGTAATATAAGGTGATTTTACCACTGTTTCTATTGGTTGTTTAACTATGTTGTCAGCTGGACAGCTTTGGCTCTCTCCCATGTCCTCTGTCTTTGTGACAATGGACTTCTCAGTTTCCTGTCCATTGCTATTGTTCTGGGTGTTTGCTTCAACTGTGGGTTGTTCTTCCTCTGCTTCTTTTTCCTCGCTATGCTGGGGCAAGCAGGGTGCTGGGCTACTACTGGAACTGCTGCAGCTTGGCTGTGCCTGAACCTCAGACATCTCACTCTCTCTGCTGGTAACTGCTGGTACAACAGCTGGCTGAGTGCAACAGGAAGCCCCAGAGGTGCAGGCTGAGGCTGAAGAGAAGAAACAAGCCTGAACTTCACCTTCATCACTGTCTGTATCTGAACTGTCCATGTTGTCCAGGCCCTCGAGACCAGTCCTGGGGGATTCCGAAATATTACATTAGCTGTTGCAATATTTGTCTCAATCTAACAGGACCAAACTATTCACACTGATCAAGATTCACATAATTTCTCAAACATTTGTTTCTGCTCAAGTCAGAATTATTACTACTACTACTACTATTAACATCCATTTTTATCATCATCTTTAAAAAATTTTAATCTGGCCAAGACAAGCTGACAACAAATATACTTTATATCAATTAGAACGTTGTAAGACCAATCACTTTAAGATGTTGTCTGAAAGCATTTTTACATTGATACAAGTTCTGAAGTGCTATTTTCTTTTGTGCATGTATGTTTATAATGTGATGACTGCAGTCACTGTGTTTTTCCAGCTCTTTATCCACACAACCACACACTTGAAGGATAGATATGTGAAAATCGAAATCTCTATACTGAACTGTTTAAAAATCAGATAATGACTAATTTGGGGCGGCATGGTGGTGCAGAAGGTAGTGTCGCAGTCACACAGCTCCAGGGGCCTGGAGGTTGTGGGTTCAATTCCCGCTCCAGGTGACTGTCTGTGAGGAGTTGGTGTGTTGTCCGCCAGGTGCTCTGCTTTCTTCCCACAGTCCAAAAATACAGGTTTGTAGATGGATTGGTGACTCAAAAGTGTCTGTAGGTGTGAGTGAATGTGTGTATGTGTGTGTCTGCGTTGCCCTGTGAAGGACTGGCACCCCCTCCAGGGTGTATTCCCGCCTTGTGCCCAATGATTCCAGGTAGGCTCTGGACCCACTGCGACCCTGAACTGGATACGCGGTTACAGATAATGAATGAATAATGACTAATTTGATCAATATTGTAGAATGTCATGTAGAATAACTACTGAAATCTAACAATGAATATATTATTGGTGTGTACATTAACACTCACTTGTGCCACAAGATAGCTTAACAGGCACTATTATTATGTAACAGCTATTTACTTTATCAATTTGATAGCGGTCATGTTCAGACAAAAATTGGTGAGGATCAGATCATAAACCTGATGGATCAGACTTTGTTCTGGAATGCTTTTGATTAAAAGAATCTCTTCAATAAAAAAAACTGCTGGATGATAAAACTTCATGAACATACTTCAATACCATGAATAATTACATATTTATTTACCAGAAGCATTTTTTCTTTGTAGGTGAATTTTCACTTTTCTTTGCTGGACG
Source organism: Hoplias malabaricus (assembly GCF_029633855.1). NCBI lineage: Eukaryota > Metazoa > Chordata > Actinopteri > Characiformes > Erythrinidae > Hoplias > Hoplias malabaricus. The sequence goes on along the minus strand of NC_089819.1, from coordinate 36,155,970 downwards.
TTTGCGACTAGGTCCTTCCTCAGCCTGCACCAGTCCACTGGAGGATGCCTGCATACCTGTAACAAAAGAACCCAGTTTTAGTTCTGCCCTTCTATATCGGGTGCATTTTTGGAAAATAGGGGATTAGGGAAGGGCTCAAAGTATATTTAGATATTAATTTTATCTCCTTTAAAATTAATAATAATAAAAAAAGAGACTGCAATAAAGAAAGTACATCACTATACTATCACTATTATCAGCTTGAAATGTGTTTACATTTTACTGATTATGTGTAGTGAGCAAGCCCAAAATGGAGTATTTCTTTTACCGATCTTTCAGTCCAGCTTTGGTCACTCCTGGTTTGCAAGGTGACACAAACTACACATCTCTAGTAGTGATTACACCAAAATTATTATTCTAGACAGAATAGACAGAAGTTACATTCTGGCCTTGTAATAATTACTACATTTTGTGTGACTTAAAACTAGGTATATCCCTCGTTTCCAATGTAATGCAGGACTGTCATGATGCAATGTCAAGGATCTGTATTGGGGCCAATAAAATAATTTTATAAATGATCCGTATCTGCTTTGATGACAAGTCAGTGATGACACAGGTGTAATAAAAAGGCTGGACACTGCTAAAACGTCCACAATATGAAAAGTGTTAAATTGGAGAACAAAACTAGTCCAACAGCACTTTCATTTTGAGAGTTCTAGTTTTACTAATGCAATTATGCACTAAGATGAACACAAGTAATTTGTAGAAACTCTGTTTACTTTGATATTTTGTAAAAGTATTTTGTATCTTGGATGGAGGCATTTTTTTTTCTTAATGCAGTGCAGAGATATTTTGTTGTCAATCATTGGATTGGTTTTAATAACTAATGTACTTAAAGTGTGCACACTGCAACAGTTTTTTTTTTAGAATATAGGCAATCAATATTGGAACATACTCAATATTAAATGACTCAGATCTGGATCAGGGGCAAAACCACTTGATCAGGAACTCCTATGTGTAACTGGAACTTAATGTAGACTACAGAAACAAACCTTTCAATACAGAATCCTCCAATCTTTCAGAGAGGTCATGGCACTGCTGTTCATAGTCTGCATCTGTGAAATAATGTTTGGGTTCAGCCAGTTTCCTCTGAATGCGCTCCAAGCGCCGCTGCTCCTTCTCTGCTTCTCGCTCTGCCTGCTTCTTTAGCCAATCTGCCATCCTGCCCAAATACAAACACAAAAACAAAACATTACTGTATGGCTTCAGCCATCACCAACTTTAAGCTCCTACTTTCATTTTCAAATGCATTCCTAAAATGTTTTTAAAAAATTAACATCCCCAGTTGTATATAATGTTATACTAATATACCAGTGAGAAAAAGATCATATTCTATATACTAAACCTAAAACTATTTAGACTTCATATATTACATGCCCCTGGAATAAGATGCTATCCCATATTACCCCATATTAAAACAAGAGCTTAGAGAAAGCCATAAAGATATTATGCACTTACTCTTTTTCATGATTGACATCTCGAAGTCTCCGGCCACTCAGATCCCTACAAGCCTCGCGGTTGGTGGTCTTCTCAATCTGAGCCCCAAGAGCCCTCAGCATAGAGCCAAAACCTGTCACAGGGACAGAAAATCAGCAAAGTGAGCAGAGAAATATTAAAAAGGAGCAATAATTAATTTATAACACCAAAAAGAAGCACAAAATATTTAAGTGATTAATTTTTACATGTATATTAACTCTAAAGTAAAGCTCACATAATATATGAATATATAAAAATACATAAAACACATTTTGTAGACCCTGAATGAAGGGTCCCAGACTTTGGAATGAAAGTGTTTAATCAAATAAGTGTTTAGTATGATATCTCTGTCACATCCAGGTTTATGATTTCAGAGCACATAGTGTTTGGTTGTTTCTGACGGGTCAATGGTGTTAAGAAATATTAAAATATTAAAAACTGCAGCTCTTGCAAACAGGGACTTCAATAAAATGATTTTACTTTAACAATGAAGTGAAAACTATGTTATAAGTGTACATTACCCCCTTTGCCACCACAAAGACGAGGCTCCACACGATACAGAGCTCCAGCCTGGAGTTCATAATCGTCATTTTGTATATGTCCATTGTTCTTCACATAGAAATCTGAGGACAGGAAACCCTAAAAGAAAACCGAAAATGACTTGTTTAGGGTGGCAACTACTATCCACACTGTTCTAAAAGGTATTCTTAAAAAAAAGTAAGTACCCCTAGTTGATGCCTAGCACCGGATATTGTGATATTAGGGCCATGTGCAGCTGTTCAGTATTTAGTGCTTTAGTGTCCCCTTGTCACTAGAGCTGGACAATAATTCAATATCTATAAATATCACAATATAAAATGTTTAAATACACATTTACAGCATCTGTCACTGACTGATGTTCATTACAAGGTGCTGCCATTGGTTCAGTGCACTCAATTTTAATGTTAGTTTAAAAATATTTATATTGACAAAGGAAAGAAGTTTTTGTTTGATAGTTGTGTCACGTTACTTTGAGTTCTTGTTAGTTTTTCTGTGGCTTTTTTTTCCATGTTGATATCGGAATGCATTGACCGAAATTAAGAAATATATTGTGATATAAATTTCACATTGTCCAGCTCTACTTGCCTCATTCTGTTGGCAATAGGTGAACGACGGGTGTACCTTTGTACCTTATTTGCGGAAGACGAATTTTCCTTTCTTTGCTGCTGAAACTGCCCTTATTCGAATTTTTCGATCCACATTAAATGATGAAACGGATAGCTAACGTACACTTAAAGTGGAACAGGAAACAACGAATAAGAACCAACAGCATCAGCGTCCCTAGATTTCCTCAGAAATTTTACGGTAAAAATATCATTTAAAATTTTTCAGAAAATTACAACTCCTTATAATGTGACACCGAATCAAGCACAGAGAAAATACTTATAAAGTGACAAAATGTTACTTACGTCTTTAGAGGACAGTAGTCCTATTAGCTCCCTGACCGTGGAGCCGTGTTCCATAGTAAGGTTAACAAACCGAAAAGAGGGAGAAACCACTATAATATCCATGTTCTTTATTGTTTAGTCGAAGTCCAAATTCACACCGTCTGCATTCAGCGACGTTTACACAACGCATACGCGCGTCACTACGGTAGCCGAAGAGCAAAGGGACCGTTTAATGCGAAAGCGAAAAGCAGGTAGGCTCTGTTCTAATTCTTGCGCTAAGGTCCTCTTTAAATATACTTTCGTGACGCTGTCCATTGAAAAATATGTGATCTGTCCCAATTCTTGGCGAATACCAGCTACTTATTAGAACCCTTCTTTTTCAAATACAAAACGCCAAGGTAGTTTCTTCGAGGAAGAATATAAAAATTTACATCACCTGTAATTCAATATTATTAGTATTTTGGTTGTTTTAATACATTTTACCATGCTTTTTTGTACTTTTTGTCTGAAAACTACAGAAGAAACCTGGCAGCCCTGATTGGAAGCTACAGAAGCAAATTAGCAAACCTGACAGGAAACTCCAAGCTGGCAATTTTGTAGTTTGAATGATATAAACGGATAGTGCCAAGTGGGCAAAGAATTTATGTGTGTGTTTAGTTTTATTGTGACTGGACAACACACATGCACTCATAACAAATTAGCCAAAACTCTTGCTTAAAGAATGGCGTAATCTGTACTGTACTATAGGTGGCAGTAATAGCCCCGTGCTTCGGGAGGGTGACTCCGCTGACGAAGACCTAGTGGTTCAACGGTTTGCTTTAAAGAGCAGCATGGCGTGTTTTTGTCACAAGGTTGTGAGTGCAGTACGACACCGACTTTTTATAAACGCCTTTAAGCCTACGACTTTAACGCCGCGGAGATCCTGCAACTCCGAGTCGGGAGAAACACAAGAGAAGCCGCCACCACCGAGGACAGGATTCGCCGCTGCGTATGAGCAGCACTCGGAGCTGGATCTCCAGCAGGAATCCCTGACCCGACACCGCCCCCGGTCTTCCGCCGTGCCACGAGGCTCCTCTCCCGGATCCACCGACTCCTTTGCCGCACTGCTGCGCCGCTCGCCTCTCATGCAGATGGGCCCAGCAGAGGACAAAATCGTGATCGGTCGGATAGTGCGTGTGGTAGGGGACGATCTGTACATCGATTTCGGCGGGAAGTTTCCGTGCGTGTGCCGGCGGCCCGCGACGGACGGAGTGCGGTTCCGACGCGGCAGCAGCGTCAGGCTCCGGCTCCGGGACCTGGAGCTCAGCGCGCGCTTCCTGGGCTCCGCCGTCGACACCACGCTGCTGGAGGCGGACGCGATGCTGCTGGGGCTTGTGGAAGAAAAAGCCAAGGAATAGCGACGCTCTCTAACTGATAATATGCTGCAGGAACATGTGAACAAATAGGGGCCCAAGCATTCTTGGACAGATAAGCCAAGTCTATTTTGCTTAAATAAATAAATAAATAAATAAATAAATAACTTTTTGTTGTTGTAGCAGAACAAGTGGAATCAACGTCACACGTTTCCATTCAGTTTTAAGTTTGAGCCATTACCTTGTGTGACTACCTGTAAGGAGTTTGGTGTGTTCTCCCTGTGTCAGTATGGGTTTCTTCTGGGTGCTCTGATTTCATCCCACAGTCCAGAAACACATGTTGGAGGATTGGCTACTCATTTGTGTGAGTGACTGGGGAGTATGTGATGCCCAATGATGGACTGATACCACGCATAGGGTGTGCTCCTGTCTTCCTGTTTTGTGCACAGTAATTCTGTGTGGGATCCAGCTACACTACGACCCTGGGCTGGATATGATCTTATAGACAATGAATGTTTGTTAGATTGGACTAACATATACAAAACACATCAGTGCCATGTTATGATTAATATCAACTTTATTAGGAAAATAATTGTTTCATCAGCTGTTATTTTTCAGATCCCTAGATCCAAATGGACATTTTAAGTGAAACTCAAATGTAAAAGAGTTGATACTTGTATGGAAAATAAACAGGACATTAATTTAATAATATTCAAATGTTTTATTTGAGTCCATAAGCCATTTCTCTAGCTGTAAATATCCCCACATTGTTGGACCTAACTGATTCAAGATCATTTGTGACATACTCAACTCAGCCTCAGTGTCTTTTTTCTGGACGTGCTGAGAATGGCTGTTATCGAATGGATATAAACTTTATGCTGGTACCAAAGTTCACAAAAATATCAGTCTATATAATCTTTATAAGGCATCCAGTATGAGTTTAAAAACACATTTCATTTTGTATATAAGAATATTTAAGGCACACAGATTTAGTAGCAAAAACAGACCATGCTGGATTAGTTGATTCTTGAAGTAATGCAGAGCCTTAGATTAAGGGTAAACAAACCCTCTTTGGTAATCTGGAATTTTTAAACCATGTCCACTCACTGGATTTGGATTTGTACATTTTTCATGGGTGAAACCCACATACCTTGACTGCTCATCTCACAAATGCATGGTCCTTACAAATGTGGTACCATTTAAAAGAAATTAACAGGCTTTCCAGCATTATAAACTTTATTGTCAAGAAGCATTGTCACAACAAAGAAATAATCTACCAAACACACATTTCCTTACTTTCTTTTAGTTGATCAGTGTATTTCTGTTTCCAAAATACAATCAAGAGGCTCAGTGAGAACATAATCTTTGCACTATTTTTGCAGTTCAAGAGTCACTGCATTTTACAAAATATCACAGCTTTTCCAGAATGGGGGTTTCTACTTTGTACAATTTGCATAGCCCCAAGTAGATAGGCTTTCCTGTGTCTCCAATTTTATCCACAAAGGGCCAGTGTGGCTGCAGGTTTTCATTCCAGTTAAGCGGTGCACACTTGATTCTACTGGTTTAATCCACTAGTCTAGTCTCTAAAGAGTTAAGTTCTGTTTGTTTGGAATGAATACCTACAGCCACACCAGCTCTTTGTGGATAAGAGTGGTGACCCCTGGGCTTTAGGATATGTGTTAATTTAAACTGGGTTAAGCAATGTATGTGCAATCAAACAGACGTCATCAGAGTTGATATTAAAGAAAAAGAAAGGTGAGAAAGCTACTGGATTGTTAAGGCTGCTCCAGGTGTTATAATAGCCATCTACTCTTGTGGACAAGATGTGAACTCGCTGCTGATTCAAAATTCAACCGCAGGTCAGTTGCAGCCACTGAAAATCCAAAAAAAAAAAATTATTTTTGATTTTCCACACATTGCAATTTTATGGTGACTAATATCTTTATATATGTATACACATATTTACACACACCTGGATCCACCGCGACCCTGAATTGGATAAGCGGTTACAGATAATGAATGAATGAATTGAAGCCTAAAAATATTTATCTAATAGACTAGCCTAAATATCTCTTTCTTGATTTCAGAGGAAACAACTATGGGCAAAATAATGTCTGCAAACATTTGACAACAATGTTTGTATTAGAGTTAAATATGGGCTTTCTGGGGTGCCTTGAGTCGGATCTACCTAGAGGTCACAAAATATCTCACCTCAGCAAGGTTAAGTTTAACATATCCAGTCCCATCTCTATCAAGTTGCTTAAAGGTTTCTGTGTGGGGAGATTGGGTTTGAAAAGCCATTAGGACATGAAACAGATTATACAGACAAATAAAAGACAAAAGTAGTAAAATAACAGGAGCAGATACTGACTCAGATTGGTCTCCAGTTTGACCAGACAAGAGACAAAGTTGTTGAAGTCGACGACTCCGTTGTTAGCATATCGGGCCACCAGTAACTGGTTCACCATATTATTGGGTGTAAAGCCTAACAAAATGTACAAAAGTACAGTTCCAGCCAAATGATTTAAAAAGATGGATTCATTTTTTGGTGTTTATTTGTGAATATTCTTATTTGACACTAAACCTTTTTATTTCCATTTATAAAAAGGAATACATTGATTCACCAACATGAACTTCAAAATCTATGTACTGCTTTCGATAATTAATTTCATGCAAACCCCAGTTCCGAAATAGTTGGAATATACATAAACTATAAATAAAAGTAGTGCATTGATGTGTAAATCATCATGTGGGGCATTTCTAGACTACATGTACAGGGGCACACAGGATTTAGAGGGGCATTACTGTACCTCTCTGCTTGTCAATCAGTCATTAAAAAAGGCAGTAAAAATCCTGTGAAACACTAAATAGTTCAGGTAATTTAACACTAAAACAGCCCTTATCAACCATGAACAAGAACTGAAAAGCAAATGCATGTCACAGATGTTTCATTAAGACTCCAGAAAACTTGCTGAAATGTGTTGTGTCTGTCCATGACTTTAGGCTCTTGCTCTCATTTTATTACGTCCAGTTTTCCACATCGCTGCTAACTGATGTATCACACACCTGCATCCTCTAAGAAAGATTTCCAACAGTGTTAACCAGCTACCTCACTGATACTGATATATAAGAGCTACATTTTGCTTGAAAATTGTACACCAGACAGAACATACTTCAACAGTTAAAAGATTTACACTAATGGGAAACATGTAACTTCATGCAAGGCACCTCAGGATTGAAATAGAGCAAGGCTTCTTATTTATAGTAAGAAATAGAAATAATAGTGAATAAAATTAGCTTCTTATTTGTATTTATTGTTCCATCTTAAAAGTGTTCCTCTATTTGTGTAAAAGTACATTTGGCAAAGAGGCAACTTTAACTACATATTGTTTGACAGGCCAAAAGAAAAAAAACATTAAAAGCATTTGATATATATATATTATCACTATTAAGGAAATGATGATGATTCTGGGGAAGAGTTCGTCTCTATAGGCTGTTTAAATTCAGAAACTCCACAACTTTTAAGGTGGAACGATATATTTTGCTGTATGTTTTAACAACACAAATATTTTTCTGTACGTGGCTGCAGTTTAACTTGTGTGTGAGTTTTATCCACTGTTTAATTACCACAGAAACTAATTTGTAAATCGAGTTTAATTTTCTAGCACTTTCTATCTGCGTTTATATTCACACAGTAGGGGTCTCCTTTAAGTAATCTGAAACAGCAAAACTAGGTCAATTTTACCCACCTATGGAAGAATAAAGAAATATCCTTATCTTTTTTCATGATTTGCAAAGTTTGGAAGGCTATTGATACCTCCAGATGCACTTTCTCTGCCATGAGCAGGGAGAGGGAAAGCCTAGCATATCTGACTGAGCCCTTGTGTTTAACTGTTTACTGACACTAGGGATTCATAAACACATTAAACAGGTTTTCAGAGCACAAACAGCCTGGAGAACTAGGAAATGGTGTGGAAACATCCTCTGAATTTTATAAAAAGTATTTTTAAAATTATGAACGTCACCTTTAATGTATTAACAGCATGTCAACATTCTTCTTTGATTGAAATTGATATGCAGGTTTCTCTATTGTGTTTCATTACAAAGAGCATCAAAGGCCATACATGTTTCAGCTTCAAGAATGCCATTTCTATTATACAAATAACACAGGGTTACAAACATAACTAGTTAACCGAACAAGGATTAGCTTAATAAGAAGACGCAGAAACAGCAGAAGAAGTAGAAGAAGAACAATATAGTTGTGCCACTGCTAAAGCAGCAGGGTGCAACCATAATAAATATTTTATCACTATAAAGACTGGTCATCTTACCAGCTGCTTCCAAGGCCAGACGCATCTCATAGGAGTTCATGTTGCCTGACTTATCCAGATCAAACTTTAGGAAAATGTCCTACAAAGAAAAAAGAATGTAGACCAAGACATTCATAAGTCAGAAAGCACAAGCTGTGGACTAAAGGATTAGGAGTAAAGTAGGTCTTACCAGCCAATTCTTGATTTTATTCCACAGAATTTGGAATTCCACCAAGTCCAGACAAGCACTGCCATCATCCTGAGGTTCCCCGAAAGTCAAAGATATTTAGTAGCCATCTTTTTGGTTAAGAACTAAATTTAAAACTAACACTCAAAACCCCAAGTATAAGATTTTGTAACATCTTTCTGATCAGCACAGTGTGAACACACCAGGCTACATGATGCTTAACCACCACAACTGCAGAATGCACAGGTACCCAACAGGTTTAGCGGTGTTTTTACAAACCAGAAAAGTTGAGATTTGTTTGTAAAATACACTACAAGATTCTGTGATTCCTCTGGCAGCAGCATGTATTTTCATCGTCTTTCAGACAATCTGAAATGAGCTCTGGAAATGTTATATCCATACACTAAGAAAAACTATCACTGTAAAAACTATAGCTGTCTCTTTGGTGGTACCCTTAAGGAAACATTTCAGTACCTTCAAGTAGGGAACCTAATTATACCATATTCTATCCATTTTTTAATTGTGCTGATTGCATATGCCCCATTTAATCTCCAGGTCTTTTATATTCTTTTATTGTACACAGTTCTATAATAAAATCTTACATATATTCACCTCTCCTTCTGGAGAAGAGAATGTAATACACTTTTCAGGAACACAACTGGACTTAAAAAGCCCTAAATGTACATTTACACTCTTTTCTAGTTTTATCAACAATAAGGTTAAATAATAAGGTTAATAATAATAATAATAAGGTACAGCGTCTTTTTCAGAGTGTTTAAATTGTTTTAAGGAAATAATCTCTAATGTAAAAACTGCTTTAGTGGCATATTATTGGTTGGTTGTATATGTAAAAAAGGATACGTCAAAAAGATCCACCATATATCTGCAGGTCTCCAAAGTGAAACCATCTGTTTTTAATCCTTGGACTGAAAACACAAGAGAGTTGAGTACACACAATTACATATATTTTAGCTGTGATTCCAACATCATTCCTGTTAAATATAGTCCTGTCTCATACTCAGTTTAGCTACACTAATCTAGCTCATTGTTTTTTATTATTTTTCTTGATAATACTAAATCTGCAATAATATACTAAATATAAATAAATGTATTTAAACATTTTATCATATTTAGAAGAATGCTGCTGTTGCAAGTAGCACTATATACCACTAATGAAACAGGCAGAACTGATATGGCTTACTGCGGGTTATATAAATGTTCAGAAAGCCCCTTAATTCATCTGCTGACACCACCTTATCCTAGAGAACGAGAGAGAGTTACAAAATGGATGCACAGCAGAATCAACTTAGTAAAACACACTATGAATCCTTCTTACCTGTCCTGATATTTGAGCAAACAAGTTTTTAAATGAGTCGTCAATATCTTGCGCAGTGATCTCTCTCTGCAAAATATGATTACAAAATATAAATTAACAGCATCAAATCTGAGAAGGGTTGGATGAGAAATTTCTAGTTTTTTTTCCTTTATATGGGCTCACAAAAGTCAGCCTATTTCATGCTGGGGATGCATAGAGTATTATTAATAGACTAATACATCTACTAGCTAAGAAGGTACCACAAGAGTTGCACTGAAATTAAAGGACATGATTTTCTGCTAAACTCCAAATCTACTTTGTATAGGCTATCTGTCTCTTAAGATATGTATGAATCAAGATTAGGATGTTTAGAAATGCAGGCTTGGGAGCGGAAGCTTGCTGGTTTGATTCCCACAACCAGCAGGAAAAATCCACGGATTGAAGTCTTTTAGGACATGCTTTTAGCAAGGCATCTAAAAATTGGGGACATTGGTTAATTTTTTCAGATATGTGGAAAATTAAATAATAATAATAATAATAATAATAATAATAATAAGTAAAAAAAAGAACTTAATTTTGTTAGTCTAAGTTTAGGATAAATATGATTATTAGCAAAAGGCAAATTAATTATTAAATTATCTTTTACATTTCACAGTGTTTTGGGTTTGATACTGCTTCAGTTTTGTGGTCAATTTATCCACTGTTATCAATTTACCCCAACCTACTCCAAATTCAACAATTTTTATAAGGTGCCACATTTTCAGGACTATTTGTCATAGATTAATTCTGATCATTTAAATTCACCTAACCCTAGGAAACATCCTGAAATTAGGTTAGATACTCCCACTCTACTCCTGCCTCAGTTTCCTGTATCTAGAAGACCACAAATAAAAAAATATCGCCCCTATGAATGGCATGTGTATATATACAAAAGATAATCATTGGTGTACATAAGTGGAGGAGTAATGGCTATGACCTCAGTATGAAATGTCCCATCACTTCTACAAACAAATCTTAGAATGTAGCTTAAAGGAAGCCCTTTTTAACCTTGGTTCTTACCTCATCATTCAGAACGAAAGACACCTCATTGTCAACGTCTCTAAAACATATGAGAAAGATGTGAGACCATTGCAATGTTTCAATTTTTTGAGGCGCATTAGACAATTTAAACAGTAATGCCCACCAACAGTGAGACAGGTAATATCAGAGCAGTCATCAAAATCAGGTTTCGTATTGACATAAAAATTAGACGAACACATCAGACAATACCATGATAACATGTTAAACAGATGTTGCTTCTTGTATTTTGGCTCTGATCTGAAAGTACGCTATATGTGTCTAGCAATGTAACAAATGTTTACCACTGTATATACTCTGATCAACCACAACAATGATCACCTGCTTGTTTCTACACTCATGGTCCATTCTTTCAGCTTCACTGACCCTACAAAAGTACTTTGTAGTTCTACAATTACAGACTGTTGTCCACCACATGCTGTGCATACTTTGCATGCTCCCTTTCAACCTGTTCTTCAATGGACATGACACCCAGAGGACCCTCACAGAGCAGGATCATTCTCAGAGCTGCAGTGTTGTTGGTGGTGGTGTTTGGCACTGGTACAATTGGATCAGACACAGCAGGGCTCCCACTGTCCACTTTTTTAAGCACACCTACCTTTATTGGTCCACCATGCAGATGTAAAGTTAGAGACAGTAGCTCATCTCTTGCTGCACAGATTGTGTTGGTCGTCCTCTAGTCCTTAATTAGTGGACACAGGATGCTGTTGGCTGGATATATTTGGTTGGTGGACTAAGTCCAGCTTTGACACTGAGGGCTTTATAAACTCCAGCAGCACTGCAGTGTCTGATCCACTTTTATCCGTGCAACACACACTGATCCAACACCCTAATAATACCTGTTTTTTGAGGGCCCTGACCATTGAAGATCAAGGTGAAAGGAAGCAAAAATTGTATGCAGAAAAAAATATGTAGTACAGTTATCCAGTCTCGTCAGTGGAGCTGAAAGAATGGACCTTGAGTGTAGAAACAAGGAGGTGGTCAAAATGTTATGATTGATATGTGTATATAAATACATGAATAAATTAATTAGTAAAAAAATTGCTTACTTTATATCAGACTGTTTTTCGGTGAAGACCCTGAGGATGAAGTTGGCTTCTTGCTCAGCTTCCAAGGTGGAGGGGACGATTATATAATCTCCAGGAGGCAGGCGGTATCGTGCACTCACTTCTCGCTGGCTTCTGAAGATCCCAGACCTCTCAGAGCAAGGGAGCCCCAGGTAAACCTCATCCTTCCATTGTAAACATTGTGTTCCATACAGCTATGGCAGAGAAGTATGGTAAAACAAATCCATGGGCACCATAAAATCTTTTACAATTTATAGTAACTGGAAGGCAGCTTAAGTACCAGTACAATTCTGCCTTTATACAATGTTGTGCTGTAAAATATTTTACTCAATTCTGTAACATTAAACTCACACTAAGTTCCACCAGTGCATTTCCATCAGAGACTGAAACCCAATTCCCCTGAGCAACAATGACTCGAATTCAACTTCACCCTGTGTATTGTTGATAGAGCTCAACAACCTCCACCTCTTATATATACACACTATCATGCTAAACTAATAATTCACTTCATAAATTCTTTAGCTATAACTCCACCTAAAATACAGACCCATTGATTCACTGACTCCAAATTTATTTCATGTGTACTAGCTCACAATTTTAATCGCACTGCAGCTATATTAGTCATTGCAAGTAATTCTAGGATTGTTAAGTTTTAAAAGTTTGAATGTAATTTATACAGTATTTTCTGATGTCCAAATGTTATTTCCCTCATAACCCATTCTCAGTAGAACGGTATTGTGTGTTTTTGTGGGTGTCAGTCGCAGCAGTGTTGCTGCTGGGATGTGGGTGGTCCATTAGTCAGTCATAATCAGACAGGTCAGAAAGTCACTACTGATGAAAGTCTGGAAGCCTATCGCAAAGTGTATTAAACAATGGGCTACAACTTTATGTACTTCTTATGAACGCAGCTCAGAAGACATTTACCTCCTCTGGGACCTGAAAAAAAGCAAAAGATACACATATCACAAAAACTGCAAAATACTACAAATGCATAATTACATTAGACAACCTTAATGAGTAAAAAGTGAGGATAATTAGATCATTTCCCAGACTACAGGATGTGTCAAAAGGTGTTGCAGAACACCCTTTTATTTCAGAAATGAAAGGAAAGATGACATCTGAATGCACCAGCAAGTAATGAGTGAGGGGGCCTATCTTTTATGTTATGTCCAGAACAAGGTGGTCACCTGGTAATCTGCCATACTGTATCAAGGGAAAGTTGGGAACACTGTACCCTGCATTGTAACGCTGAGCATTTAGGGTCTAGTTGAGCCTGTAACGAGCCTGAAACAAGCATGTAACAAACAAAAAAGTGTTTAATTTTCTGGGTTGACAAACCCACATTTAAACCAAAAGAACCATTGGGGTAATCGATTTTAAAACAAACCTTGATATGCTACATGACCATTTTCCCATTGCAAAAACTTGCCCTTGATCCAATATGGCAGATTTCAAGATGGCAGCCATGTTCCCAACATAGACTGAAAAGATAGGTTCCCCACCATTTACTTGCTAGGGTATTCAGATGTCATTTTCACATTCTTTTCTGAAATAAAGTTGTGTTCTGTGACTTCTGACTCACCCTGTTTTCACCCTGAAATTTTCAACCTCTGACCTTATAGATAGAAAAACCAATCTGGTATAATCCCTGGCCCTCCTTGTGTAAGGATCGACGGTTCTTCTGCATCAGAGCCACTAGGATGTTGCCATCCACAGTATCATCACCTTCCTCCAGCAGGGTGATCCTGTACAATGGGTTTTTCCAGAAAGTGTCTGACAGGGAGATGTGGGAGAATCCCAAATGTAAACAAAGTAACAGCAGTTTGGTATAAAATGAAGAGAAACTTGAGAATTGTTCATAAATATGAACCTGAGACCTGAAGGCACTGAAATCTCTTCAACATTATTACTGATATGGGTAAGGTTTATTGAATTCTCGTTTTAATTTTTTCAAAACGCTTATTTCCCATACATTTTTATATGTTCTCATAAATGTGTAGCCTAGTTTTTTGTATTCTTTCTATATATTTTAGTAATTAATTTTGAGAATATTGTGTAGAACATGCATAGACTTGTGCACCCCAGGTTCTTCCTCTGTACCAGAGGCATATGTTTCAGTGGTAAGACTAGGTGGTACCTGGAGGTTTTGGTTTGATAATGGGTGGAAATTTGTCTTAAAGGTTTGAAAACCATCTAGCATCTCTTATTTTTTTTCTTGGTTCTGCAACCTAAAAAACTGATGTCAAGAGCACAACCTGAGATTTTTATTTTTGGTTTCCTCTCAGTTTAACCACTGAAGTGTCCTGTTTATGTAGTGTCATGTAAAAGCACCTGTGTTATTTTCAGAGCCACCAGCGGTACAGCCAATTGTCCAGCTGCCCTCAAACTGATGATGGGTCCACTGAGTAGCACTGACTCTGCTGGCAGCGTCAGGAGTCAGATTACAGATCTCCACCTCTGAGTACTGCTCCTTAAAGTCTGAATAAGCCATCCTATGAAAGACATGAAAGACATGACTTATTACAAAGGTGTTGATTTTGGATAGGCTTAAGGTCTTTGAGGGCGAGCCAGCATATTCAAGGATCACAGCATAAGATGTTTAAGGTGTGGTCTGACTTGCGATTTCAGTCACGACACTTTTTTTAACATTTATATTTGACCGGCCCATAAATTGGTTTTGAATGGTAAAATTAAATAAAATGGTAAAAATACACATTAAATTTTACTGTACCCAATATAAATACATTTCCACTGTCATTAAACAGAGGGACCTCTTGGCTATCAATTGTATGATTTTGGCAAAATTGTACTTATAATTTTCTCATAAAGTCATACTGTATTCCTACTGATATGGATTTCTCAAAGAATTCTCATAATGCCTATATTGTCATTAAACAGAGCAACCCCTTGTCTATCACCAGTATCATTTTGGGAGTTTCACTTTGTTTCTTCTTATTCACTTTATTCATATTTTTTTTCTTCTCAGAATAGCAACCTATTGAATGTTAATAGCTTTGTATAACATTAATATAAATTTCATTTTGGCTTAACTATTCATATTAATCTCTCAATCATACAATCATAGCGAACTTTGAGAACATATATTATTCCTGTCACGCCCTTGTCCTGTCCTGTCTGTTTTACCTGCCATGTGCTCACTTAGCACATGGCATTGTTTGTTGTTGTTCATGTCTCCGCCCTTGTCCCACCTTTTTTCCCTCCTCCTTGTCAGTGTCTTATTTGTAATCCTGCCCTCTCGTTATCTGTCTCAGGTGTGTCTAGTCTATGTAGTGTATTTAAGCCCCCTTATCTCGCTTCCTCTGGTCGTTTATTCGTTTACTCTCTTGTCATGTTGCTCAGTCTAGTCTTTCTGTCTCCCCTGGTTCACTGTTGTCGTTTCCACCTTTCGTTTTGCTCATTCCAGTCTGTCTGTCACTTGATCCTGTTCCTTGTTTTGTCCCATCTGGTCCTCGCTTCAGTTTGCTCTCTCCTCGTTTCATTCTCTCTAGTCTGTCTGTCTCGTCTGTTCCTTGAATCGCTTCTCTTCCCTTTTGTTTGTCAGTCTGCTCCTTCCTTGTGCTTCTCTCATTCTGTCAGTACGGTTTAGTCTGTTTAACTCTCCGTGTTGAGGTTTAGTCTGTTTAGCTCTGTGTTCATATTTAGTCTGTTTAGCTCCCTGTGTGTTGTCTTTCTGTCGAAGTCTGTTTTGTTATCTTTTGTTTAAATAAAAGTTCACTGTGTTTTAGCAAGTGTCTCCTCCTCTGCGATCCTGACAATTCTATTATTCTTTAGTGCCACACTTCCATCATTCAATTTTGCAACATAATTATTACAGTCAAAGCTACAGAATATGATTACATATTTAACTGGATTTCTATACCTGTTTTGTATATAATACTGTGAAAATATTCTGGCAGTAGTAGAATGGGGAATCATTTGTAAATAATTCTAATTCCCCTACAATGTTGCATGATGAGCAATAAACTGTAGACAACTGTTTATGAGCTGTTTTAGAAAGAGCAAGTAAAAGTAAAGTAAAATCTGTACAGCTGGGTCACCCGGACAAGGATGACACTTAAACTGTTGTAGTATTAGTAAAACTATGTTAAATATGAGGGCAGCATGGTGATTATCACACAGCTCCACGGACCTGGAGGTTGTGGGTTAGAGCCCTGCTCCAGGTCTGTGAGGAGTTTGGTGTGTTCTCCCTGTGTCCAAGTGGGTTTTCTCTGGGTGCTCCGATTTCCTCCCATGGTCCAAAAACACACATTTGTAGGTGGATTGGTGACTTAAGTGTCAATAGTGAGTGAATGTGTGAGTATGTGTCATGCTGTGAGGGACTGGCTCCTCCTCCTGGGTGTGTTCCTGCTTTGCGCCCAGTGATTCTGGATATGCTCTGGACCCTCCACAACCCTGAACTAGATGAGCGGTTACAGACAATGAATGAAAGATTTTGGGGAAGAGATTTTATTGAATTTGGAGGAAGCAGGAATCTTGTCCCAAGAGTAAACACATTCATCATTATCGTCTAAAACTGTCAGGTGTCCTTACTCCCCCACCAGCTGACAATGGGGTGATAGCTGAAGCGGCATTTAGGTGTCAGATTTGTGGATTTTGTCTAAGCAGTGGTTAGTGACTGTCTGTGCCAGTTGTGCCAGCCATTGTTGGGTGCTTGAATTGTCACCTGCTGCACCAACACAGCTAACGGAGACATAGTTCCCTTTTCTCAATGTATTTTATATATTACTTATTAGTTTACATCTGTAACGTACTTTTACTTTAAATAAGTTATTATTAAAAAATTATATTCAGAAGTAAATATACATAGACAACTAATTTCCACCAGGTAGGGCAGTACCCTAACTAGGGTTGCAAAATTCTATGGATTTTCAAAGTTGTGACATTTACCATGGGAATTAATGGGAATAAAATGTGAATATTCAAAGCTAAAGTTGAGAAACTTGCATATAATGGGTAAAATATATACTGAAGCATAATCTTGGCTAACATAATTAGATATGATACAAAAATAGCAAAGCTGATCCTCAATCCCATGTAGACCACACACACTGCATGTACTGTTACAGTAGTGAATCTTCAAAGGCACCCAAAAAAAAAAAAAAATAAAAAAAAAAACAGCTTATACTGCATTCACTTTTCCAGAGGAGAGGGTAAACGTGTACACATACTCAAAAGTACTAAAGGATACCAAGTTCACTTTTCCTGAAGGTAAACTGTATAATGGTAATGGACAGTGGCAGTTAAATGACTCACCAGAACTCTCCATCTTCTGCACAGTAATTAAGTCTGGCCTTCTCCAGAGGCAGAATAAGATTCCACTCCTCAGAACTAAAAAAGAAGATATGAAGATCTTCAGCGATTATAATGTAAGTAAAAGCAACAATAACAAACAGGAGTAGATTTCCTGAAAAAGAGTCTAATTCCAAACATTTTGCACCAGTGGGGGAAGCCAACACAGGATATCTTTTAAATTAACACAGGTACAGTATTTTTATGCATTTTTGATTAGCTCAATATAACTATATATTAACCAATGCGCTCTTTGTTTGAATTGCTGTTTCTAACAGGTGAATATGAAACAACGTTACCCTTTGTATGATACAAACTGTAATTCCTTACTTCAAATAATTATTTTCTCAGAATTTGAATCAAGACACTGTCAGTAAACAACCAAACACTTAATAATGCCATTTTATGGAGTCTTTTGATAAAAATGAGCGACTGAGTAACTTATTTCTCATCAAGGATATACAAGTTTTATACATCATAATACAAAATTATGTCAAATTATATATATATATATATATATATATATATATATATATATATATATATATATATAAATTAAATTATATTATATAATATAAATATATTATATATACAGGGGTTGGACAATGAAACTGAAACACCTGGTGTTAGACCACAATAATTTATTAGTATGGTGTAGGGCCTCTTTTGCGGCCAATACAGCGTCAATTCGTCTTGGGAATGACATATACAAGTCCTGCACAGTGGTCAGAGGGATTTTAAGCCATTCTTCTTGCAGGATATTGGCCAGGTCACTACATGATGCTGGTGGAGGAAAACATTTCCTGACTCGCTCCTCCAAAACACCCCAAAGTGGCTCAATAATATTTAGATCTGGTGACTGTGCAGGCCATGGGAGATGTTCAACTTCACTTTCATGTTCATCAAACCAATCTTTCACTGTCTTGCTGTGTGTATTGGTGCATTTTTCATCCTGATACACAGCACCGCCTTCAGGATACAATGTTTGAACCATTGGATGCACATGGTCTTACTGGTGCAATGTTCAATTAATGAAGATTGGCCACCAGGCTGGTCCAATTTAGCCATGAAACCGCCCACACTAAAATGACAGGTGTTTCATTTTCTGTAAATGCTCATCCATATCAGGCTTTACCTGTCACTCCGCCATCCCACACCACTTAAAAGCATTCCGAGATTAAAGCAACCTGTCAATTGGGAATTGATTTTGGGCTAGGCTTAATCCCTGTCTGGGAAACCACTCATGTTATTTGAGACCTTGCAAAAAAAACAAACATATCAGCTTTTTCATTTTTTTGTAGTACTGTTTAATTGTCTGGTCTTAGTAGTGCAGATAGACTTTTTCATGATTAGCATTTGTTTAAACTGAAAAATACAGTCAAATATATAGAAGGAAAATAGGAGATATTTAGTAAAAATGAAAATGTATTATTCTTCATTGCAATGACTCAGTTACTGTGTAGTTGACTGTCAAACTCACTTATCACTCCATGCTCCATTCCATTCTGTATTTCCCCAGGGGTTCCTGATACGCAGCAACTGCACCACATTTCCATCAACATGAACCTGCAACATGAACCATCACTTCCTAAGGATTCCAAAAAGTTCAAATTATAGTGACCTCATTCAGAATTACCATGAATACTACGTAATTTCACAGCTTTTTTTCAGTAAATATATGTTGGATGAGTGTTCATTAGGGAACTTGCAGTGGTAAGGACGACTCTCCTAAATATTAAGAATAATTAATAGAATGAAATGAAAAGGAAAAAAGAAACTCCCATACAGACATTATATATGTTTCTCATCTTCACAACAGGCATGCTGATTTGATATCCATCTGGGTCCACATGGCACCAGCATTCAACCAACATTCAGAATAATTTCCTTATACAAAAAGGGTGTATAAACTAGGGAACTCAAACTAAATTATCACCTCTGCTTAGCATCGGAAAACAATACATATTGTTTAGTGGCACTGATGTGGTTTTAAACAAGTCTAAGTGTGTGTCTGTATATGTGGTGGAGGGGCTGGTTTACTGTCACGCTATGCTCTGTCTTTGCCTTGTTTCAAATAGGAAAGCCCTTTTGGGCACAATGAAGATAAAAGTGTAATGCATGTTCCGGAGACTAAGTTCCACTTTTTTCATGCCTGTTATACACCACAAAAACAGTTGAAAAAATGTATAGCATTACTTTTTACATTTTTAGCCATTAAAAGCATAAACAAATTTCGCAAAATTATTTTTCCCCATAGTTTTACCTGAAGGGTAAAAAATATAATGGCTAACACTTAGCTTGTTATACCAGTTTTGACCAGCAGATATTAATACATATATATAATAGATATAATATATTTATGTTGCTCCTCAGAAATTCAAATTGTTCAGCTGCTCTTAAAGGAAAATTTTTTTACCTAAAAAATGACAGCTACAAAAAACAGACGCTCCTCTGACCAGTAATAGGGAGAATAGTGATTCTCACTTCTCTCACTAAAACATTTGACTTTTTTTTAACTGTGTGTTTAACAGTAGGTAAAACACCCAGGAACCTTTTCTGAACCAGGTGCATGCCCTCCAGAAAAATGTCTGAAATGGTATATTCATGGAGATGGAAATGGAGTTTAAAACCCCTTGAATACTTTGCAAGGTTGACCTGTGTCCTGTTTAAACACAAATTCTGTATAACTTTTAATTTTACCTAATTTAGATCAATTTAATATTTGTCTATTCATGTACTGTGTGTGCGTGCCTGACCTCTTCTGCTGCAGTAATGGAGTAGGCATGTAACTTCACAAGCTTGTCTTCGGTTTTCGCCTCCATTTCATTAAAGTTTCCCTGTTCAAAAATGCAACACATTGGAGCATTAAATATTTAACGTTTGATATCAAATTTTCTTTCCCTTATTATAATACTGTATGACAAGATTGTGTATGATGTATACTGAGCTACAGACATGGAACAAATGAAAGGAAATGCTGAATAAAGGAGTTTGAGAAACTGACAGGAGAACTATATTGCACAGTTAAGCAATTAGCAATACATGCAAACTTTATTACAAACTATTTAATGTCCCTGGAAAAATGGTCAAAGTGCACTCATTAGATCTCTCAGAGAACTCTGTGATTATGGTCTTAATGAACATATGTTACTGACAGCCTTCTGTCACTGCTGAACAAAATTTTGTTTACCATTGCTTTGAGACAGAAGATGGGTTTTTACATTTTTACTTGTAAAGTTTCAGTATCTTCACCCTCTCAGCATGATGTAATTAGGAGAACAGGTTGAACTGATGATGTCTTAATAGGGGAGAAAATTCTAAGTTCACAATATCAGCTTAGGTATAAGCTAGACGAGTCAGATGCCAGGAGAATGTTACCAACCTGACAACACCGTGCCAACTGCAAAGTTTATTGAAGGTAGAGATTCAACAACACAAGACATTTTGGACAATTGTTTGTCTCCAAATTTGTGGAAGCAGTTTGGGAATATACTTGTCTGCTCCTGAATGACTGTGCCCCATTGCACAAAGCAAGTGAGTTTGGTGTATAGGAGAAGATGGGTTTTTAAATTTTTACTTTTCAATTGCAGTTGTATTTCCAGAGAACTTTAGGGTTTGAAAAAGAGGTTTTAATACAACATAGTGATGTGAGCCTTGTGACTGGACAATATATTAACTTTTTAGGACCAATAGTACAGCATATATTAGACTTTTGGAACATATTCATAAGAAATTATTAGTAAATTTACATTCAGGGCCCTGAGGAGCCATATTAACTTAATTGAAAAGAAAAGTTCTAAATAACATTCTTACTTAGGTTCCAAAATAAGGTTGATTTTTGACCTAGCTATGAATTCCTATGTCTGTGACTGCTTAAATGTTCAGACATTAATTTAATTGAACTAATGCTAAGTTCAGTGTGAGAGCCCAAGACTGCAAGCAAGAAGCAGAAACCTGAGTTTATAGTAATTTTCCCATTTTATAGCTGTTTTCTTTTTTCTTATGTTCTACTTGTCAACATATTTAATCAGTATATATGTTTCTGCATGCTGCTTGTGTTAGTTTGCTCTGTTTAACCTCATCTTTGCTCTCTTACAATAACCCGTCTAGTGCTATGATGGAGAGGCAGGAGAAATTATAAGCCTATAATTAAGGCTCTTTTTATTAGCTACTTACATATATAAAAGTGCTCAGCAGAGATCCTCGACGCAGGGCCTGTTTCATGATATTATACAAATTGGGTGGAGCTTCGCTGAGTTTGTAATTTTCTGCAATTCCCCCAGTGAAGTCCTCAAAGCCTTCAATAGCCTGACCTCCTTTCAGAGCCTCGTAACTGCCATTCACCCTGATAAGCAATGAAATACACTGTCTCAGTCATACTGGTTTAAAGCCTGAAAAAAATGTAGCAATCCACACTAAAATACACAATAAATATGATTAACTATAAACTGTTACTCAAGGTTACATATTTTGTACCTTTAACTAGGTAACATAATTGTACCTTATTCTATTATAACTAGATTTTAAAACAGTGTTGATTTTATATGGCCAGTTTAATCTCCAGGACCTATATTATGTATGTTTAATTCACACAGTTTTTAATGAAAACTTATTCACATCTCTTTCTGGCTAAGAGAATTTAATGTACCTTTAGGGAAATAAACCCAACTTTAAGACCACTTTTGTACCTTTAAAAGGTTTGTTACTTTATTGACCAATAATGTATGTTTTACATACATACATTCAGGTATCTAAATTACCTTTTCTTTTTAGAATGCTTCTGGCCCAATACCTGTCTTGATTCTTTTTAAGATGAATATCTTTTGTCAATAATAATTGTCATTAATCATTACTAATCAGTTTATATGTCTATAGTGTATTATTTTTATATTGTATAACTGTTAATCTTAATTAATAACATAGTCTGCCAGAAGCATTGTGTTTCTGAGTAGCATTTTGAATTTTCTTCTAGGATTGTGTTGCACTTTGTAAAACACCTGTTAATGCAACTTTGACCAGCAGCTTACTTGAGAAATAACACAAAAAACTTATTTTCCACAAGATGTGGTGGGGTATTTACACACATCATTTCATACAGTATAAATATTTCCTGAGGTTATTTTTTCTGCTTCTTTTATAGAAGGTAAATGTATCTTTACTGAAGTAGCAGCGTACCAGGCCACTGTTATAGTGACATGGTGCAGTCAGGACTACAATTAAAGCAATGCTCTAGTATAAACTTCATAACCACATGTTAAAGCAAAAAAACTCTCAGAAAGAAAGATGCATCACAGGTGCATCATTGTCATTAAATGTACAAACAGTGTAAATGTACCAGTGGTTTTTAAAGTTTAGTTGCGTTCCCTAAAGGTACATTACGTTGTCTTCTGCAAAAGAAGGGGTGAATATTTGTAATCTTTCATTATAGAATGGTGTAAAATAAAATTATATAAATCCTGGAGATGAAATGGGACGTATGGGGACAGATTAATAAGGATCCATGATTAAAAGTACAGAATATGTCACCTTGAAGGTACCACCAAGTTTTATATATATATATATATATATATATATATATATATATATATATATATATATATATATATATATATATATATATATATATACGTTGTAGTGAACTATACCACACACACTTACTTTGCATAGGCTTTCTCCAGCAGTGCACTCCAGAATTCATTTTGGTCAACTGACTGAACAAACATCAGCTTGCCATTTTTAACGGGCAGCAAGTCATCTATGACCACTTCCACCCACTGCCCGTACTGCCACAGCTGTGGAGAGAGAGAGGTAACATTGAAGCCTGGAAATACAATATATAATACTATTGTTACAATTTTGCCCTCTCCTGCAAGAAGTCACACAGCAGATTACTCACAAACATAACCAATGATCAGTCTTCTTCGGCTGCTCTATATGCGGAAGACTGGTTAAAGACACGCCCCTAAAATCATTGCAAGTTACTCACAACAAAACCTCTTTTTAATGCTGGCACAAGAAGACAAGACAAATTCAGTTTTTGAGGTGTACAATAAAAGAGGAAAATCTGACCCGAAAGTGAAATATTCCAGCATAATCCTTGGAAAAGCTCTGATCAGGATAAATCACATGAGCCAGAATGTCTCCGTTTAAAGTGAGGGAGGCAATGGCCGCCAGCAGCCAGCAGTCACCTGCAAAGATAAAAATTAAGAAAATATTTCCTCACAACTACAGAAGTTTTGCACATATAAATATTACTATAGTAACAGTAACAAGAACCATGTATAAGCATATGCTACCTTCACCCTCTCAGCATGATGTAATTAGGAGAATAGGTTGGACTAATGATGACTTAATAGGGGAGAAAACTCTGTAAGCTCACAATATCAGCTTAGGTATAAGCTGGACGAGTCAGATGCCAGGAGAATGTTACCAACCTGACAATACCGTGCCAACTGCAAAGTTAATTGAAGGTAGAGATTCAACAACACAAGACATTTTGGACAATTGTTTGTCTCCAAATTTGTGGAAGCAGTTTGGGAATATACTTGTCTGCTCCAGAATGACTGTGCCCCATTGCACAAAGCAAGTGAGTTTGGTGTATAAGAAATTGGTTGGCCTACAGGGCCCTGACCTTAATCCCAAATACCTATGGAATGTCCAACATAAGCATTTGGTCTAACAAATGCACTTCTGGATTAATTGGCAAACATTTTCACAGACATGTCCACTCCAAAATCTTATATAAATCGTATATAAAAGATGCTCTATGAATAAACTTGCCCTGCAAAGGTGAACCAACTCCGTAGTAATGCCCTTGAATTTAGAATGAGATGTCATATCTCCTGTAGGTGTAATTGACCCAGTAGTTTTGTCAATATAGTGTACCTTATTAATGATATAATTGACTATTTTTTTAGCCTTGTTTTGACGTGGTTTTATATAGCATAATTATTTAATAATAAATGGATTTTAAAGATGGAGTTACTTCCTAAAATATTGTATTAATTATAGTGACAGAATATGCACTGTCTTAGTTTATAAAATGCAGCCTGAATCAAAATAAATAGAACAATGTGAATGGTGCAGCACACGTTAAATGCTCTACACTGTCAGAAAAACTGTCACAGTGATGGTATCTTTTGCTGTCACTGTGGAGGTACTCCCAAGGGTACATATATGTACCTTTAATTAGAGAACATTATTGTACCTTATTTAAAAAAAAACTAAAAAAACTCCCCAATTTTTGGTGGAATGGGGAATGAGACCCCTTGGCCATATAATGTTGTGTTGTGTTTTGTTTTGTTTTTTTGTTTTTTTCACCTGTACCATTTTCCAAAATACACTCATGTCTGAAAAAGCACACCATCAAAAGTGCACCTTCCTTAACCTGAAGAATGAGTGTCTTTATTTGTTCTTTTACTTTATCATGAATGAGCATTTGTCCTAAATTAAAGGAATCAGTTCTGCTAGGTTTTTCCTGCCTGTCCCCAAATCTTTAGCAGGTTATGATTGGAAAGTGATAACATTTCTTTTTGGTTTTAATACAGCTGTCTATATTTTTTTATTTGTTTCACTAAAGCCCTGTGGAACTGAGTGATTTTGAGCATCAAATTTGGACATTGTTTCCGGAAATCTTTTTTTGCTATTTTTCTACTGGTGGTTGAGTTGGCTAGGGTGAACATAAATCTCACACTAATTTTTTCAGTCTTTGTAAATAAAAAGAAAAGTGTTTGAATTTGCAACCATGTAAAACTATGTCAGTTAATTTTTAATATCAGTCCCATTACACGGCAAGGTTTGACTAGATTTCCCAAAAGTAAAGGTAGGGGGAGCCAAAGCCCAGGAACCTCGTGTTCCTGTAAATGAAATTCAGTGTGTACTGTATTTCATTTAGTCACGTTGACACCATCCTGTGTATGAGCTTTTCACTGCATGACATGAATTCAACATTCATTCATTTATTCAGTCATTATCTGTAACCGCTTATCCTGTTCAGGGTCGCGGTGGGTCCAGAGCCTACCTGGAATCATTGGGCGCAAGGGAATACACCCTGGAGCGTGCACCAGTCCTTCACAGGGCAGCATACACACATTCACTTGCACACAGTTTTGAGTCGCCAGTCCACCTACCATTGTTTGGTTTTAGACCATGGGAGGAAACCGGAGCACCCGGAGGAAACCCACACAAACACAGGGAAAACACACCAAACTCCTCACAGACAGTCACCTGGAGTGGGACTTGAACCCACAACCTCCAGGTCCCTGGAGGTGTGTGACAGCGACACTAACATTTCTTTCTTAAAATATAATAAAAAATATCCAGTGATTTTCCTCTACTGATCTCCAGCTGTCTACAACTCCCTGTTTACACTGTAACTGTGTACACTGTGGGGAGGGACCGTTAAACTCAAATGGACTCCTGACATCAGAAAGTTGTGGCATCCCCAGGGATCAAACTTTTGATCTCCTGATAATGGGGCTAACACTATTCTGTGTATTGTGAGCCCATAATAATCACTTTTAAATGGTGTTGAGACAAAACACATCCACTGTACATTCAAACATGTTTTAGGGAAGACAAAAATGTGATTAAACTGGTAATGACATTTGATACACACTTACCAATATTTCCTTGACAAATATCCATTCTTGTGGCCCCACCGATGATAAACTTGGGGTCAGAGACCAGTTCCTGCAAAACAACGTAAGCATAATAGTGCCTTCAACACAGACATTACTTCCTCAGTTAAAATTGCAAAGCTGTGGTTTTGTGAGAATAATAAATCATTTTCAATTTATTAATTCGTTCATTCATTCATCTGTAGCTGCTTATCTAGTTCAGGGTCGCGGTGTAAAGCAGGTGCCAGAGGTCCGGAGCCTACCAGGAATACACCCAGGAGGGTGTGCCAGTCCTTCACAGGACAACATTTTCAATGGCATTAGATTAAAGGGTTAGATTGAGGGTAATAATTAAACCATTAGTAAAGTGTTATACACTCAGAAAAAAAGGTACAGTAGAGGTACATTATTGTCACTAAAGTTACAAACAGTGTAAATATACCTTTAAAAGAGGTAAATATTTTTAAACTTTCATTATAAAAATTAAAATTTATGTCACTTAACAAATTCAAATTTATGGGCACTTACTTTGGGTCTTTTCCATTGCACCCCTCTGGTATAGTAAGATTTCGGTCCCAGCTCCCTGAAGCCCAGAGACTCTGGTGCTGCAGGGAATGTGGGATCACAAAAGAGCTGATTACTTGTCAGGCATTTGTTCCTCAGAGCCTCAAAGTCCTGGTTCTGGTACTTGACAGCATTGGTGCTGCTGCCCAAACCCGCAGCATGGGCTCGATTCTTGGCTAAAATGGACAATGATCCAGACATGGCTTCCTTCTCATGCATAAACACAAACCCAGGTTTGTGTGTTTGACTTAGGGAGGAGAGTTAAATAACTCTGGCTTTCTCCTCCCCCTTCAGGTGGTTTGTAAGGTGGAGTTTCTTCAGTATTTCTTTAAAAAGAGGTGTAAAACTGTTAGAGGCTGGAATGAATACCTCAGCATCTATGCATGTTTATTTACTGCTTAATATTTAATTATTCATTATTTTATTTTGTACTCATTTCTAAACACACATACACAACTCTGGTAAATTTCTGTGGTAATTCAGAAATTTACAGTGAATAAAACTGAATAAAAATGGTTTGAATTGTACAAAAGTAGTGGAGGATCAGACCCATTTAAAAAAAACAAAAACAAAAAAAAAATCTTTTTCCCCCCTCTTTTAAAGTTGCACTTTAAAAGATGCAGAGCTTCTGAACATAAACATGCCAGAGAAAATCATTTCCCCATAATCGTAAAGTAAACACATTGTTAAACTGAGACAACTTTAACTGTCTCAAAAAAAAACCCAAATAAATAAATAAATAAATAAATAAATAAATAAATAAAATTGTGTATTGTTAAAAGCATTGTTACAACAAAGAAATAATCTACCAAGCACAAATTTCCTTCCTTTTTGTGCTAAGTTTAGTTCTGTAGGGTTTCATTTTATGTTTATTTTTTTATAACTATTTTGTTCAGACTTGTTCAACAATCCATGCTCTAAGTTCATTCATTCATTATCTGTAACCGCTTATCCAATTCAGGGTCGCGGTGGGTCCAGAGCCTACCTGGAATCATTGGGTGCAAGACCGGAATACACCCTGGAGTGGGTGCCAGTCCTTCACAGGGCAACACACATATAC
Source organism: Hoplias malabaricus (assembly GCF_029633855.1). Taxonomy (NCBI): domain Eukaryota; kingdom Metazoa; phylum Chordata; class Actinopteri; order Characiformes; family Erythrinidae; genus Hoplias; species Hoplias malabaricus. The sequence continues at coordinate 36,128,168 of NC_089819.1, read as the reverse complement.
ACACACACACACACACACACACACACACACACACACACCTACAGACACTTTTTAAGTCACCAATCCACCTGCAACATGTGTTTTTGGACTGTGGGAGGAAACCGGAGCACCCGGAGGAAACCCACGCGGACACGGGGAGAACACACCAACTCCTCACAGACAGTCATCGAACCCACAACCTCAAGGCCCCTGGAGCTGTGTGACTGCGACACTACCTGCTGCCGCCCACCATATTTATTTGCATAATGTTAAGTTATGGTTATTTAGTGGTGTATAATATTATCAACACTAGCATTTTCTTAAATGCAGACTGGATACCAAAGTACAGTACTGTACATATATTTTCAATGAAGTCTGATCTTATCACACATTTGTTTCTGTGAGAATTAACTTATCACAGGCCTTGACCAATCTCACAGTTCATGTTTTGAAATAAGAATAAGAAAATTGTCAGCAGTCAAATATATAAAGACTTCATCTTCAGTCCAGGGAGCCACTGCTCTCCTCAAAACAATTTATCTAGATCATGAAGGGATCATGAACAGTTGTTTTTTTCCCCTCTGACATACTATCCCATCTTAACTAAACTTTCACACCAGGTCTGATGTATTTTTTTTTGGTCTCAAAATGTAGTGAAATTATCATTTTAATTTAAGCGTTTCAACTAAAGGACACACACTGAATTCTGTAGTCTGAAGTCTACAGAACAACACGAGGAGTTCAGCAGTTTTGCTCCTCTAATTAAGAAAAAAAAACTATATTCTTTAACTGCCACATTGTTGTAGTTAGGGTTTTGTTTGCTCTTTCAACTTTTATGTTCTGCTACAAACAAGACGAGCTGTTCAGCTGCACTCTTCCCGCTCATTTGTTTTGTCTTTTAACATAACAATGGCACATTAATTGGTCGGCCTCGTTTTAAAGCATATGTAAAATGCATAAAAAAATAAAAAGAGGTTCTAATTCAAAATTTGACAGTGTTGCAGTACACCAGACTCCATTGCTGAAATCATGAAAGACACCATTAATATACTTGTGTGATTTCAGTGTAAATAGGCCTTAAAAGACATGGAGCCCAAAGAAGGCAGCAAAAAAGTTTTGTCAAAACACTGCTTTTTGATAAGTTTTTGATTAGGTATAGAGTTAGGTTTAAAGATAGTTTTAGTGTGGTTGCCAAACATACACTATTTACCAATGACTGTAAAAAACATGAATGGCGTGCCTCCATTTCCTTTCATTCTATAGAAATTAAGCTAAAATTGTCTGCCATGTTGTCATTTGATGCCAGAGTCTTTGCAGTAAATACCAGAGTCAGAGGCAGACATGCCTCCTCATTATGGTAGACCTGCCCCCTTCTCAAAGAGCTCCTTTTCAGCTAACAGAGAACGTTTCCGCAAATTCCTCCCAACCCCTCGCTTTGTGGCTACACCACCCCCTGCCTCCAACTTCGCAGATTGCGCTGTCTCTTCAAACGATGCTGTGGACCTTCAACCTTGTGCCCTCCCCTCTCACAACTTTGCAGTGCCCTGCGGCTACTGTACAGCTCACACTCTCTCCTGCTGTGGACCTTTGTTTCTGACTCTCTGCCTCGCAGCTGCACTGCTCCCAGCACAAGCTTTGCAGCTTGCACTTCCTTCTACCGCAGAAATTCTGCCCAACCTTTCCTTTGCGGCTGCGCTGCTCTTAGACTCTACTTTTACAGCCCTGACCCTGTCCTCAGATACTGCTGTGGACTTTCATCCTATACTGTCTTCTTGGCAGCCAGGCTGCTCCCAGCTTCTAATTTTCCAGCTAGTGCAGTTTAGGATCTTTGTCTGTATCTCTACCCTAGTGGCCACACAGCACCCTGCCATCGCATTCTCTCCTCCATCTGCTGTGGGCCTTAAACCTGACCTCACCTCTTTGCAGCCACATTGCTCCCAGTCCCTAATTTCCAGCTCATGCTCTTTCCTCAAGCGATGGTGTGGACCAGCCCCCAGGCACTTGATGCAAACTCTCTCCTGGATGTCTTCCTCAAATTCAATTCACCCTTTTCTTCTGGCACCTGCTTTACACTATGTAGGCATGTCTACTATCCTTGAGTTAACTTTCTACCCTGCCACCACACTCCTCAGAACCATACAGATTCTGTCTCACAGGGCTTGCTTTTTTGTGACAAGCTGTCTTCTCTTTTCAATGCTGTTACTGCAGTGCTGACAGTCTGCTCCGCATTTAGGGCTTGTTATTTTGCCTCACCTGTCATCCCTCTAGATTACCCTTCCATTTCTCACTTCCTCTGTATTTTCCCTCTATGCCACTGGAACGGCACCATCACAGCATAACTGCCAAGTCAGGACATCTCAGTTCATTAATGTTTCCCCTTTGTAGTTTTCAATGGTGCTCAGTCATGCACCAGTTTATTAAAAGCAGTTCATTTGTGGATTCACTAACCTCCTTTTTATTCACTTTTTGCATTTACCATCTGTGAAAGACTGGCTCCCCATACAGGGTGTGTTCCTGCTTCACTCCCAGTGATTCCGGTTAGACTACGGACCCACGGTTACAGAAAATGAATGAATGAATGCCACCACATATGTTAATCTAGTACGGTCTGGAAAGAGACCAAAACAACTACACAAAGGCATGGAATATAATTCACTTTATAATTTAAAATATTCACAAGAGGAAGAAGATCATGTACAAGGGCAATTCCCACAGTCAGCAGCCAGAGAAACCCACTCCCAACAATCTTCTAGTGGTCTATCCACTACAAACTTAGTTACCACCCCACAAGGGACCACAACACAATTCACTGCAATTGCCTTCCAAACAAATCACCACAAAAACAGCCCCTGCTTCTACACCGTAGCCCTACCCAGACCCGGATAGCTGTCATCACAACTCTCTATCTTTGTCGCCAGTGGCCCTAAACAACTACAAGCAACTCCTCCCAACCTTGTTACACCCATGCGGCTCAAAAAAGCCCCTTCTCTCCCTCTCACTCAGGTTTTCAACTCTCAGAACACTCACCCACAAATATCTTAATTTTTACTCCACAAAATTATAAAAATCTACCATTCCTTTTGGTTTATGTGTGAATAAAACTGTAACGTGTCTGAACATATCTCCTCCCCCCCTCCCCCACCACCTTCTTCCCTCACCCCAGAAGATTTTGCCACCTTCTTTGAGGAGAAGGTTAATAAAATCTGCCAGTCTTTTCCCTCTGTCCCCTCTCCCTCCAATTGTTCTCAAGCTGTAAATTCTTTAAACTGCTTTTCCTCTCTTTCCACAGATGACATTCTACAGCTACTCAAATCCAGCAAGCCAACCACCTGCCCACTGGACCCCATCCCATCGAACCTGCTCCAGTCAATCTCCATGGACATTCTGCCCTTCATCACAATGCTCATAAACAGTTCCTTGTCTTTGGGTCAAGTTCCATCGGCCTTCAAGACTGCCAGGGGAGTTCCCATCCTGAAGAAGCCCATTCTGAACTCCTCTGACTTCAGTAACTACAGACCGGTATCACTCCTTCCTTTCCTCTATAAAATTATTGAACATGCAGTATCAATTGTGCCTCTTACTTAACCACAACCAGCTCCAGGACCCAAACCAGTCTGGCTTCAAACCGGCGCACTCAACTGAAACTGCCATTGTAACAGTTACTGAGGAGCTCCAGGCAGCAAAATCAGCTAAACTGTCATCGGTTCTGATTCTTCTGGACCTTTCTGCAACTTTTGACACAGTCGACCACAGGATCCTCCTGTTGGTCCTGTGCAACATCAGAATCACTGCTTTGGCTTGGAAATGGTTTGAGTCTTATCTGAAGCATCGCTCTTACTAGGTAACATGGAATGGATCTACTTCCACTCCATGCAGGCTTTCCATGGGTGTCCCTCAAGGCTCTGTGCTAGGTCTTCTCTTTTCACTATATGCCCATTCTTTTGGTGATATAATTACCTCTCATGGTTTCTCTTACCACTGTAATGCTGATGACACTCAACTAATGCTTTCCTTCCCACCTTCTGACACTCATGTTTCCAGTCACATCTTGTCATATCTGAGTAACATTTATTCTTGGATGACAGCTCACCACCTGAACCTCAATCCTAGCAAGACTGAGCTGCTGTTCATCCCTGGAACAGCCGGTCCTCACCAAGATTTTACTATCTCATTTGAGAACTCCTTGATTGCTCTGCCCGAAGATGCAAGGACCCTTGGTGTGTTTCTGGATGGCCAGTTATCGTTCGCAACCCATATTGCGAACCTGACTCGGTCATGCAGATTTCTGCTGTACAACATCCATCAGGTTCAACCCTTTCTTTCTCAATAGGCTGCCCAGGTGCTAGTCCAGTTCTAGTCATTTCTAGGCTTGACTACTGCAACTCTGCTCTTCCTCTGCAGGCCATCAGGCCCCTTCAGCTGATCCAGAATGCATAATCTTCCTAATCTCACCCACGTCACTTTACTGCTGCACTCTCTTCACTGGCTTCCTGTAGCTGATCGCATCAGGTTTAATCAAATCATATCAAATCAGATCAAATTTATTTATATAGCGCCTTTTACAACTGACGTTGTCACAAAGCAGATTCACATATTTAGTATCAGAACAGAACATTTAAATCAAAGCCAAATGCGAGCAGCCGAAGGTGACAGTGGCTAGGAAAAACTCCCTCGAGGCTGGAGGAAGAAACCAAGACTCACAAAGGGGATCCATCCTCCTCTGATCAAACTATAGATTGAATTTTAAGTTATCACCAATTAAGTGTCATTATGCTACAGTACAATAATAGTAATAATAATAATAATAATAATAATAATAATAATAATAGCCCTTCGAGCTTTAAGTACAGCTCGACTGGACCCGCCATTTGCCAAGACACATGGAAGACTAGCATCAAGACTCTTCTCAGTCCTGGCGCCCAAATGGTGAAATGAACTTCCACTGGTTTTATGAACAGGGGACTCTCTTGGTTTTCAAATGCAGCATGAAGACCCATCTCTTTATGATCCACCTAAGTGCGCACCATAACAGACTGTATTGCACTTATACTGCACTTAACCTCTTTCTAGCACTTACTAGATGCTGTGTAGTGCACTTACTATGTTTTGTTCCTTCTAGGTGTAGCACTGACTAGATGCTGTGTAGTGCACTTACTATGTTTTGTTCCTTCTAGGTATAGTAAGTATAAACATTCTGTTTGAGCACTAAGCACAAAAAGTCACAATATCTAAAACATAGCCTGTGCAGAAATAGCTCAAACTATACCCTATAGGCAAAAAATACTATAGATAATACACTATATATATCAGGTACGCGGACTGACAGAGGCGGACGCACTTGCTAAAACACACTAGGATAATGAGACAGGATACTGAAACAAAGAAAGACCAAGAAAAAGAGACTTGAAGAGAATGACCTGACAGACAGAGAGACTTCGACAGAAGGACAATACATGGAGAGCTTAATAGGGGCCTAGACAAAGAAGCTAAACAGAATAAACTTGAACACAAAGCTAAACAGACAAACAAACAGAGCGAACTAAACAGACAGAGAAAGCTAAACAGACTAACCTGAACCCAGAAAGCTAAACAGACTAAAGACACAAACAGACCTGAGACAAGAGATATACAAAGACTGACTTAAAGGGAATGAGTAATAGACAAGACAGACAGACTGGAGAAAGCAAACCAACAGAAGAAAGCAAACTAAAGGTGGAATGTCCAACCAAGAAGCACAGAGACAAGGGAACTTAAATGAACACCACAGACAAGGGACACCTGGACTGATAACGAGGGTGCAGGATTACAAATGACACTGACAAGGAGGAGGAAGAAAGGCGGGACATGGGTGGAGACATGGACAATAGCAAACAGAGCCAAGTGCCAAGTTAGCACATGGCAGGGACAACAGACACGACAGGACAAGGACGTGACAATATAGATAAAACATAGAATTTATAATAACACTATGTAATATTTTACCTTAAAATTCCCTGACCTGTAATATACAGAATAGAGCCTCTGTCATTGCTACTCTTGGCTCAGCACTGAAACTTAGTAAAGCTACACCATCCCTCCGCCTCCCTACAAGGTCCCTGCAGCTGTGTGACTGCAACACTACCTGCTGCGCCACCATGCCGCCCAAAAGAGTTCATTATTTCAGTAAAATATTTACTTATGCAAGAAAAAGACAAAAAAAAAAAATAATGAGTGGCTGCCATTTCTCTTTACTTTCCAAAGCCACCTTAAATATTTCCACTAGACAAGTTACTTATCGATTTTCCCTTCCACCATAAATGTCATTTAGGAGGCAGAACTTTTCATAATTCTTATTCACAATTTTCATAGTCAAACCTTTTGTTCTGACTCTGTTCGGTAGTGTTTATGCTTGTAAACTGCCTCCAGTTTCAAATATAAGGCCAATATTTCCTCTCATTTTACGCTGGTCATGGAGAGTTCTAGAAGGGCAATGGGGCTTTTTGGGTCTGGTAAATATATAACATTAACTCTGTTAATTTGGTCACATCATGGCTGCAAGTCACTGGTGGACCTGGCAGCTGTGGGCTTCGACTATAAAATGATTGGACATAGACAGGACCTTGGAGTGCAGGATCACAGGAACTCTGCTCAGGACTGGGCACTTCTCAAAGAGAATATACCGCTTCAGCAATGCTATGAGAGGCAGCAGGGTTTAGATTTGACTGTTTCCTTAATCTATCACACACCCTGAATATTTTATGACTAAACACAGTAAATATCTTACAGATTGCTCCTTTACGTACATTTGAAGGTAAATATTTTGTACATTTATTCAAGTAGAGGTCTGCAAGGAGGGCTTCTACATTTAGAAGAGTAATATTTTACCTTGAGTATCTAAACTTTTACACAAGTACATTGTTTGTGTGCTTTGTCCACCAATGGTTCTGAGGAAGGCATTAAAACACCTTGCAACACAGCCTATACAGTTCCAGGGAAGCCTATTTTCCAGAGAAATCTCAAAGAAATTCTCAAGAATTTGTTCTGCTGCAGTGAATCTGTAAATGGACTGATAAAGGCAAAATGTAATGATTACAGAGCCCTGGTCAAAAAATCTAAACAGTTAAATTTCTTAAAGCAACAGGTCCTGTCATGAGCCTACCTGCCATGGGCACTTGTAGCCTGAAGCACCCCTAATTTGTGTCCAAACACCCATAAAAATAAGAGAAAAAAATATTTTTTATGTGTGTTTATCTCCCATAAGCAATTGTTTTAAATGGAAAAAGATCCATAGAAAGTGCCTATGTTTTAAACAAAATATTTTAGCAAGGACAATATACATATGATTCTCAAGATTCACATATGGTATAATGCACTCTCTCCTACCCCTCCCCCACGTCTCTTCCTGAAGACATGCATGCACTTACTATGGTTAGCAGGCGAGTTAAGTAGGTGACTTTATTTCTGATGAGGATTTATGTACTTTAAACACTTAATCGGTACCAATACATTATCATTAACAGCACTATTCATGTTTAAAGAACTGAATGACATGTCTCTTTTTATTTTATTAATGTCAGGTAGTGGTTAGGTAGATATCTTCTTTTTTATTTTTTGTCAATCAAGCACTGCCCACGGAACTGGGCAGAGAAGAAAGCTGTTATACCACTGGTAGGGCCAAGGAACTAGATTATTGTCTGTATGTTCATTAGCTCAAAAGAATAAAATGATGTCCACTTGTCTCCTTATGTGTTTTGTGTGTGTGTGTGTGTGTGTGTGTGTGTGTGTGTGTGTGTGTGTGTGTGTGTGGTCAGTCAGTCAGCCATGGATATTCGATTGTTTTTTATTTTGTTTTTTTTAAATAACAGCCCGTGACAGAGAGAAAGGTGAAAATGATATGACTTCATTGCCCACGATACGGTGACTAGATGCCCCAAATGAAAAGGGCTGTAGAATCGCCCATATGAATAGGCTAAAAGATCTGTCTATATATTGTAGTGAAATTACCTATATATGCAATATAGTTATTTACACTCTACCAGATAATGTACATGCTAATAATGTGTTTGTGTGTCCAGCCATTTTATTACTATCATGTCTGCTGATAGGATGTTTAAAATTAAAGTAACACACTTGCCACCTCTTAAAGTTATATCATATCTTCAGAATGTGTAAATGATCTTCATAATATTGATTGACAGAATATTAGAATTAGTGTGTGATTTGAATCTGACTAGCTCACAGCAGCTCAATATTCTATAAAAAATACTATAAATTGATATAAACCTATTAATTTGTCCTAATTAAAACACTCGTTATATGTTTATATTTGCCAATTGGTTGGCAACACAAAGAGAGAAAGAAAAGAATGGAGAGAGAGGGGTGGGGGGACGGACAGCAAAACATATCCAAACTCAGCTTATAATAACCTATCATAAAATGTAGATTCTCCCCAAACACCTCTTAGATTTATTTATATCACTCCAACTTTGTTGCTTTGGCCTGTTTATTAGTTTTTATTTCTATTGATGTCATTGTTGAGTCAATTTCAGTGTTTTTATGTATATGTCAGTGCAAAGGTGGAGAAAGAAGGATGGAAAGAGTACAAGAGCATGAATAACTATGTGAGAAGATAGATATATAGAGAATAGTGGCAAACAAGACAGTAACTATCAAGCTGAGAAAGAAAAAACATCCTGTTCTCAATATAACTGCATGTATTTCATGGAGGTTATCCATTCTCCATTTATTTTTCTTTATAGAGTACCTAATTAGCTTTTCATCTTAACAATTAATTTTAATATTTTTAAGTCATGACTTCGTGACTCACAGGCTCAGCATTGTGTTTTTCTAGTCACAGTGTTCCCTCAATCCATATACTCAGATATTCCTCCGTCACCAGTATGGGAATAATTCTCATTAAAAAAATTTAAACGTAAGTGAATCCAAGGATGTTATCAGATTGAATTCTTATTAAACATCTGATCCTATAAAGGAATACGGAACACGGCTATAATAATAATAATAATAATAATAATAATAATAATAATAATAATGATAATACATTTTATTTCATAGGCGCCTTTCTATCACTCAAGGACACCTTATAAAGAGTATAAAGTAAACAATAAACATAAATAATACCGAAAAACACACAAGTATACAGTACTGGAAAAAAAAATAAACAATGCAACTGAGTCATTTTAAAGGAAAGGCAATCTTGAACAGGTGGGTTTTGAGTGAAGACTTGAATTGTGTTTATAATTCTTGATTTTCATTGTAAAGGGGCATGTTGACACAGCTGTTTGTGTTCCAAGGAATGCTTGACAAACGTTATAAAAGGCAAAGGTTACAGAGATCTCAGATCTTATGTTCAAGTGATTTTTAATTTTTAAACACTTTGTTATTAAATAAATAAATGACACCAGGCTGCTTATATGAAAAATACTGTTTATCTATGTGTTGTTAAATATCTCCATATTACTGCAACCCCACATCGTCTCAAAGCTAAAGTTTTACAACTGGAAGTTGCTATCAGTACAGTCCTGTGTAAAATGAAACCAAAATAAAGCTTTCAAACATGTGTCAAGCAGTAGTGATGTGTGATTCCACACATTTCCCTTCTGATCCGATACCAAGTAAAACCCAGGCTAGTATAGCTGATGCCAATACTGATATTTGGAAGAGCTTTTAATGCTGATTCAGAAAGGGCAAATAAAAAGTATTTTGTATAACTATTGTATTTATTTACCTAATTCATAATAATTATATTTATTTAACAGAATTATTTATTTACACCTATATGAATTAACATGGCTTTCAGTTGTTTTATAAGAAATGTATACACAAGCTGAGTGTAGTAATTTGGGGGCCATGGAGTAAATTTTGTGCCAAAAGGTCTACAAAAGCAAAAATAAATCTGCAAGCAAAATTCTTAGAATCAATATGTTGTGAATGCAAAACAAAACAAATGTATCAAATACATATTCTTAAAAGATACTTGGTTACCTTAATACTTTTTGCAGTTACTTGATATTTATTTTAATTTGCATTTTGCCCGTCTTTATTTTATAGTTTTGGAGGTTTTTTGTTTTGTTTTATTCCTGGAAGGTTTTTTGCCTCTGGAATTTCTCTTTGCTTCGGCATCTGTTTTGCTTCTCTTTTTGGAACATTTTTTCATGGTTTGGAGGGTCTTAGAAGAAAGAGTTCCATTTGAATCTCAATTAGTCACTGATTCTGGACTCCTCTGGGACCAAGCCCCAACAAACATGGTAAATGAGACCCAACAGCACTGTGTAAACTTCACTCTGTAAATTTTGAGGCACCAAGAAAACCTTTTGCATTATGATTTACAGCTTACAGACAAATATGTAGGATGTAAGTAAAGTTGTAAGTAGAGTTGAATAGAACAGGTACCATGCAGTGGAAACATCAAAGTACTTTATGTGACAACAGTGTGTTGTGACACACAATGCACTTCTTAAATATAGAAGGCATCATTTTATGACATGCACTGTGCACTACACAGGGTTTAGGTAAAGATTCGAGATTTAGACAAAGAGAATTATGTTAGAACACAGTGAATTTTTAATAGTTCACACTGTGTTTGTTTGTCTTCTTCTGGTGTGTGTGATGCAATATAAAGGCAGCAGAAGCATCCACTTGAGCTCTGAGAAGCTGTCTCAGATGAGGCCAGCCTTTAGACCGAGGACTCAGCTTCCTGCTGAGGATCTTCTCTGAGAAACAGACAACATCCAAGTATCAGGAGCTAAGCCACCACTACACCTGTATAAACAGCTTAAGGCTCATTTATGCTCAACATTAAATAAGGATATAGGGCTGTCGCAGTGAAAGAATTTCCCGTGTGGTATTTTAACAGGGTTCAAAACTGCGATATCCGATATTATTGCCCCAAATTACTTAATTCATCCTGATTCATGTGCCACACTCCTAATTGTCACATGGAACCGGCCTGAATTCTTCCTTTTGGACAGCTCCATGACTTGGTGCTGGTGGAGGCAGTTGGGCTTCGACAGCTGGATTATAGGTAGCTACATGAGACTCAAATTTAGATTTGCCTGTTTCACAGTGACCTTTCTGGTACAGATTTTGCATATTGCCATCATCTAAATTGCCTGGGTCTCCCTTTTTCGTTTGGTTGAAAGCTGAAATGCTCCCAAGCTGTCAAAGTTGCATTTGGTTTTGTTACTAGGTTGGCTGCCATTGTGTCACTGACACTCCGCCATTCAGATGCCAACAGTTGGAAAAACGTTCATTATACACACACACACACACTAAAGTGTAAAACAAGAAAGACCATGCAATGAAAGGGAATACACGTATACACTGCGGTGGTGACGGTTCTTGCCATTCCTTGCAGTTGGCTGGTTAATAGCACGGATTTACCGTATTGCGGTTATTGCGACAGCCCTATATGGATATAGACACAAACAAAGCCTTATGTCTGTACTCTGTGTTCATTTTATCCATATTTGTGCGCATTCTCTGAATGCTCTTGCATATGTACAGAACTAAGAAACTATAAACTGTACAGAAACTACTAGACACAATGGGAGTGGCATAGCCTATAGTTCAAGCAAAACAGGCTCAATGTAAAAAAATAAATTACTGCACCCATGCAAATGTAAAGCTATATATGTGGGCAGTACGGTTACAATAATTTAATCATCACCAATTCCACCCATTAGTTAGAACTTTCCCAGTCACATACAGTGCCACCAACCTGGGAAGAAAAAGGCAGTACATGCCACTACCTCTTTTTTCCCAACTGCAAGTTACACAACATCACTGGACAGCTCAAAATGCCTGAAAAAAACATTAACTGTCCAGATCTGTTATGAAGGCTAACAAATGTCACTGTCTAGCATTGTGTTTGTGATGAGGGGAGGGAGGGCTATCTTACCTACTCAGAAAACAAGGCACATTTTGCTTTCTTGGCCTCTCTATAAGGATGACTCAAGCATTTAAACAGATGAGCTATAACTGATTAATGTTTGTTCCTTATCAAGTACTTTTATTCTGCCTTGTCAATAGTTTAGAAATATGGTGAACAGGTCAAGAGGAAATGAGCTGTTTTTACTGTGAAAAACAGAGTGAAGAAAACGAACAATGACTTTGTTAAAAATGGAACTGAACTGAATATTTTGCAATTATATGAGGACTTCAAATATTTATCTGGTTATAAAATATAACCCCGCTGAAATCAGGAGAGAATTGTTCACTAAAACTCATGTTGGATTGTTTGAGGGACGTGGAGTGCTGGATGTCTAAAAACTTTCTTAAACTGAACCAAGACAAGACAGATGTGATAAAAAGAAAAATTCCCACTTGACCCCCACCATGGCCAATGAACTGGGGCGTCTGTCATCTAATGTACACAGCCAAGTAAAAAACCTTGGTTTCGTCATAGACACCGATCTTACATTTGAAAAGCAAATAAGCACTGTTGTGAGAGGTAGTTTCTTTCAACTCCGTCATATAGCTAAACTTAAGAGAATACTGTCTTTTAAAGACCTGGAAACAGTTATACATGCTTTTATCTCCTCCCGTATCAATTATTGTAATTCTCTGTACCTGGGTATATCTCAATCCAGCCTGTCACGATTGCAACTGGTCCAAAATGCAGCTGCAAGGCTTTTGACCGGTACCAAGAAAAGGGAGAGAATTACCCCTGTGTTGAAATCGTTGCACTGGCTACCAGTGAAATACCGAGTTGAATTTAAAATCTTACTGTTTGTTTTCAAAGCTCTCCATGGCCTGGCTCCGAAATATATTTCGGATCTTCTTTGCTTTCGATCTACCTCACGTGCCCTACGTTCCTCTGACAAATTGCTTTTAGACACCCCTCGCTCTCGGTTGAAGTTCAAAGAAGATCGGGCTTTTGCTGCAGCCGCACCAAGACTTTGGAACAGTCTCCCACTCTTTATAAAACAATCCCCTACAGTAGTAACTTTTAAGTCCAATTTAAAAACATATTTATTTTCTCTGGCCTTTGGGTCCTTTTAAATTACTTTAGCCATTTGTCTCTGCCTTGGTTTATGTTGTCTTGTTATCTGTATTTTTCTCCACAACGTTTTATTGTTGGATTCTTTTATTTGTTTTATTTCTTTTACATGTATGTTTTATAATTTTATCTGGTTTGTTTTGTTAGTTGATTTTTATTGTGCAGCACTTTGGCTTACATTCACTGTCTTTTTAAATGTGCTATATAAATAAACTTGACTTGACTTGACTAGCATTAATTAATGTTAATTAACTAGTGAGACATAATTTAATGTTCATTTGACTAGGATTAAACAATTGCCTGATGTCTTCAATGAGGATTTTAATTATATTTAAATATTAATAAATAAATAAGTAAATAAATAAGCAAACTTGTACATAACAGTATATATAACAGTACCACTGGGTCTCTGTGTCTGTGTTTTTAAAGTGTATTCAAAATATAAAAATTAATATAAGGTTATTATAAGTGTATTATAGGTGTATAAGATTATTAAAACAAGCTCCTCATACATGTGACCTTTACATTTGCAGGAGAATAAGAATATTTCCCTACTAAATTCAAAAACAAATCAACAACTTTTAAAAGTAAGTCTCCACAGCATCATTGGAAACTTTAAAAGGGAACTCAGCTAATGACTGCTAGACTCAAAATGTTATCTTATTGTTACTGTGCTCTTTTAAAAGATGATTGAGCTGATAATCATATCAGTAGTGTACATGCTTGTGAGAAAAAAGGATAAACTTATCATGGCTTGATGTGATATTCACTAAACATTCATTGCGCTGTGCACATACATTTGGGTGTCTGCAGTGCCTGCCAACTCTCAAACTATGAAATAAGGTAACCCAGTCAGTTGTAGGGTGCACCGCTATGGGAAAACACAGGATACAACAAGATGTTCAGACTTGTCTCCCTTTCTGTTAACATTGTGTTGTCACAAAAACAGTGAAAATGAGAGCTTTTGCTCCCTTTCTTCTTGCTGCAGCATGCTTGAAGTTGGGGTGAGCAGTGACTCTTTCTGATTTAAATAAAAATGCACTGAAAACTGGCCTCTTTGGACAAGGCTTTTTAAACAGACTAAGAATAATTCTTGTGGAGCTTGGTCCTTGTGAAATTGTGACATTAGCTTAAGGATTATGGAGAGGTCTGGACATATAAGGACAATGCAAGGCAGCCCCCAGCATGCCTTGTATTAGGTAATTACAGTGTTTAGATCAGGGATGGGCAAACTATTCAGCTCAAGGGCCACACTGGGATTTAAAAATTGACAGGTGGGCCGAGAGGTGGGGATTATGGAGATTGGGAACTATTATACATAACTTACATGTGAAACCCAAAAAAGTAAAGATTTCCTACCTACCTTATTCAGTTTTAGTGGGAACAGTTTTATTGGTCACGCTTTTTTTGCCACTGTTTTGCCAGTGTCTCGAAGTTTGACAGTTTAGTTGTGCACTCTCCCTGAAGAACGAGTCAGCAAATTCAAACCTTTATTTATGTTTCAACATAATGAGTAAATGATGTATTTTAGAATATATATGGGGCAACCCGTTTGGCTGTTTCTGTACCCGTTTGGAAGCTGTTTTGATCGCTCGGGTTTTCCTGTTTACTCGCTTCCACTGTGATTTCTATATTTATATCTGTTTTTATAACCTACTAACCATCCATAGATCTATCTTTTAGATTGTCTCCGCAGGAATATTCATTACAGAGGCACTAAAACTACCACCGGACCCTGGAGTAACGTTCTTGGTGTAAGTTACTAAAATCAACTAAAAGCGGTAAGTACCTGCAATTCCATGGCTACTACTGGCTGTTTTGCCTGCTCAGAGTGTGGCATGTTTAGTTTAACCCCCTTTTCCACCTCTAGCGATAAAGATAGTGGTTCTGTTTGTACTAAGTGTCAGCTAGTTAGCTCTCTGGTGGACAAAGTGGACCAGTTAGAAGTGCGCATCCGGAGCTTATTATTAAGGGATAAACAGTGAGATTCAGTGTTAGCAACTCCGGGTGCCTTAGGGAGAGTTAGCACACCCACGACTCCGGCGTTAGAGCCCTCACAGCGGGGTGAATTGGTGACGTCTCGGCGTCATAGCCGGAATGCTAAGGCTGATGCTAACGCTGAGGCCAAAGCTAGCCCACCGGGACACCACGCTCCTCCGATTCGCGTGTCAAACAGGTTTGCCCCGCTCAGCGAAGCACCCGCTGAGGAGCCTGTTAAGAGTGCTCTGGTTATAGGAGACTCTATTGTTCGACACGTGAAATTAGCTACTCCTTTAGGGGCGCCGGCAGTAACAGTTAGCTGTTTATCGGGAGCCAGAGCGCCGGATATTAGTGGCAACCTTAGACTGTTAGCTAATAGGAGATATTCGAGGGTAGTCATTCATGTAGGGGCCAATGATATTCGTCTGCTGCAGTCTGAGGTAACTAAGGGTAATATTAGAGAGGTGATTAAACTGGCCCAGACGATGTCCGATGCCGTAATCTGCTCTGGCCCCATACCAATGCGGCGTGGCGACGAAGCTTACAGCAGACTTTGGGCGTTAAACTGCTGGATGTCCAAGTGGTGTTCCGAAAATCAAGTGGGCTTTATAGACAATTGGTTACGTTTTGAGGGCAAGCCTGGTCTTATAGGTAGGGATGGTATCCACCCCACGCGGGAGGGTGCTGCCTTACTTTCTTGCAGCATAGCACATAGTCTTTTAGTTAGTCAGCAGAGTAGTGTAGATAGCTGCTGACAATCCAGAGCTGGGACCAGGCCGCAGACAGACAGACAGGCTAAACCGACCATCTGCGAACTGTCTTGAGGCGTCACCCAGGTTCAACTGTATTGAGACTGTGTCTTTCCCCCGAACTAAATGTAAAAGTAGAAAAACAAAATCAGCCTGTTTCAGCAACCTAATCAATATTAAATCATACACAACACCTAGCAGCAACACCTCAGAACTAAAATTTGGGTTGCTCAACATAAGATCACTAAACTCAAAAGCACTCATCGTAAATGATATTATAAGTGATCATAAATTCAATGTTTTCTGTCTCACGGAAACGTGGGTTAGACCAAATGAATATTTAGCACTAAATGAAGCCACCCCCCTAGGCTATAATTATGCACATAACCCAAGAATATCAGGCAAAGGAGGTGGAGTATGTGTAATTTACCAAAATACCCTAGAAATTAGTCTTAAACAATGTGTCACCTTCTCTTCTTTTGAGGTACTCTCCACTATTATTACAAATCCGGTCACAAAAAAGGACACATTTTTATTATGCAACATTTACAGACCACCAGGGCCTTACTTAGAATTTCTGAAAGAATTCAGCGATTTTGCTACAAACCTAGCGGTGTGCAATCATAAAGTTATAATTGTAGGAGATTTCAATATCCATTTTGAGAAGGAAAGTGACCCACTAAAAAAGGCATTTACCTCAATCTTAGACTCTATTGGTCTTACTCAAAATGTAACAGGGCCTACACACTACTGCAGCCACACTTTAGACTTAGTTCTGACACTAGGTCTTAACATTGACAAAATTAATATCTTACCGCAATCCTCAGCAATCTCCGATCATTACTTAATTTCATAAGAGCTACGTTTTAGCCATAATATATGTAAGAACCCTCCCTATTCTACAAGGCGTATAATAAAACCATCTACCGCCCTACAATTTATAGAAAACCTACCAGAACTATCGACCCCAGTTCCAACTCCATCAGACCCAATGGACCTAGATGTACTAACTGATTACCTAGAAAATACCTGTCGATCTACTTTAGAAAAGGTAGCACCACTTAAACATAAAAGTATAAGACAGAAAAAGCTCGCACCATGGTATAATGATAAGACCCGTACTTTAAAACAAACATTACGAAAACTAGAGCGGAAATGGCGATCAACCAAGCTTGAAGTGTTCCATTCTGCTTGGAAGGACAGCCTTATAGAGTATAGAAATGCCCTCACTAAAGCTCGCTCAGCATATCTGGCCTCGCTGATCTTCAATAATAAAAATAATCTGAGAGCACTGTTTAGTGTGTTTTCTAGAATTACAAAAAATCAAGCAGGTTCTGAACAACTAATTCCAGCAACTCTCACCAGTAAAGATTTTATGGACTTTTTTAATAATAAAATTGAGAATATTAGACAACAAACTCAAGCCACAGGATCAAATCCATCCTGGCTGCCACCCGATGTGAATGATATAAAACATAATATAACTGTAAAAGAAAGACTTGAAACCTTTTACCCACTCCCACAATTAGAACTAGAGAAGATTATCACCTCCGCAAACTGTACAACTTGCACACTTGATGCAATTCCCACAAAATTGCTGAAAGAAGTACTACCAGCTATTATTGATCCTCTTTTAACTATAGTAAACTCATCCCTTAGTCTGGGCCATGTACCCAAAGCTTTTAAACTAGCAGTTATTAAACCTATGATCAAGAAACCAAATCTTGATGCTAGTACACTGTCTAATTACAGGCCTATTTCAAATTTGCCATTTCTGTCCAAGATCTTAGAAAGAGCCGTGGCCCAACAACTTAGTTCATATCTACATAAGAATCATATATATGAAAAATTCCAATCTGGATTCAGGCAACATCATAGTACAGAGACAGCTCTAGTCAAGATAACAAATGATCTTCTTCTTGCCTCTGATCAAGGCCATGTATCCCTGTTGGTGCTTCTTGACCTAAGTGCAGCCTTTGATACAATAGACCACAATATTCTCATAGAAAGGTTAGAAAACATGGTTGGAATCACAGGGACAGCCCTATTATGGTTCAAATCTTACTTAACGGAACGTTATCAATTCGTAAAAGTAAACAATCTAAATTCAAATTATTCAAAAGTAAGATTTGGAATTCCACAAGGCTCTATTTTAGGACCATTATTATTTACATTATACATGTTACCACTAGGCACAGTTATAAGAAACCATGACATTAACTTTCACTGTTACGCAGACGACACACAATTGTATATTTCAGCCAAGCCCGATGACAAACACAGATTAAAAAAAATAGAGGACTGTGTAAAAGACGTGAAAGGCTGGATGTTGCGTAACTTCCTCCTTCTAAACAGCAACAAAACAGAGGTCTTGCTTTTGGGTCCAAAAGTGGCAAGAAATAAATTATCAGATTTAATTTTAAATCTAGCTGACTTTCCAGTTAAACCTGGTTCAGCAGCAAAAAATCTTGGTGTCATAATTGACCCGGAATTATCATTAGATCAACACATAGGTAGTATCACTAGGACAGCTTTTTTACATCTTCGCAATATTGCTAAGATTAGAAATGCCTTATCCCTTCAGGACGCAGAAACATTAGTACATGCCTTTATTACTTCAAGGCTTGACTACTGTAACGCACTACTGTCAGGATGCACCAGCAGCAATTTAAGAAAACTTCAACTAGTTCAAAATGCTGCAGCTAGGGTCCTCACTAAAACTAGAAAATTTGAACATATCAGACCAGCTTTATCATCACTTCATTGGCTGCCAGTTAAATTCCGCATTGACTACAAAATTTTGTTATTAACATATAAAGCTCTACATGGGCTTGCTCCTGAATATCTTCAAGATACAATTTCCTATTATGAGCCTCCACGTTCACTCAGATCACAGAATACTGGATTTTTGAATTCAGAAGGCCTCAGCTGGGGGAAGAGCCTTTTCTTATAAAGCCCCCAGACTCTGGAATGGTCTTCCAGAAAATGTTCGGGACTCAGACACAGTCGCAATCTTCAAATCTAGGCTAAAAACACATCTGTTTAGTTTATCTTTTGGTAGCTAATGCTCCCCCATAGATAAAGTCGGCAGATCCGGGGGGTCCATGGACACAGGGAATTATAGTAAACTGAGACGCTGGTGCTGTCGTCCCGCCGCTTCTCGCGATCATTCAGGTTTGTTGACGGTGGAGCGGAGGGATGCCAGTGTTTCAGGATGCTCCCGTGTCTGTGTGTCCTCCTGGTTCTCTCCTTTTAGTTAAAGCTGTCATAGTCAGATCTGCCGGAGTCATTAGCCACACTCTGGAAATTTTCATTTTTTCTACTTTACAAACACAAAACAGTTCAAAACTAATTCCATCCCTTTACATCTTTCCGAGTAAACAACTGCCCACCTGTCTGTCTGGACACTGATGGATGACTGTCGAGATCCTCCTCCACGCTTCAGACCAGCTGCCCACGCTCCAGCAACCACCAAGTGCCTTGAAGCTGTCCCTACACTGAAGTTCTCATGGACTACTAACTATCATCACCAGTAGATTGACCAGAGGAGGATGGGTCACCCCTTGTGAGCCTACATGTTACTTTTTTTAATTTGGAGAAACAGCATAATCAGTATAACTCTATCGCTTGATTATTTTGTAAATCATTCTGTCAGGATTTGTATCATTCAAAAATCCTCTCAACAGGCCTTATCTTTCTTCTTTAATTCACTTAACCTAAACAATATTACTCTAATAGGAAGATTATAGGACTGTATGTGAATCTCCTATCCTAAAGAAATTACCAATGCAATTGATAAATTGAAGCTAAACACTTCTGGGAATGAGGGCTTAACAGTTGAATTTTATATAAAATTTCCAAAGGAATCTAATCCTTTTTATATAAGGTTTACAAGGAAAGCCTTAACTGTGTTATACTTCCTTCTTCTATGACACAAAGTGTTATAAAATTAATTTCTAAACCTCAGAAGTACTGCACACAACTGGAAAATTTGCACCCTGTAAGCCTTTTAAATAATGACTATAAAATACTTGCTTCTATATATTTGAAAAGAATGAATATTTTTCTTGATTATGTTATTGATGAAATTCAGTCAGCCTTCATCAGGAAGGTTAATTTCTAACAATATTAGACTAGTGCTTGATCTGTTGGGCCGATGATTGTTTTCTACTTTTCCTTGAATACTATAAAGCCTTTGATTGTGTAGACCATTCTTTTATCTTCAAAGCTTTAAATGTGTTTGGTTTGGGTCCAAATTGTATTAATACTATTCAAACTTTATATAAAAACAGATAAAAACAGTAATTAATTATATTGCAACATGATACCACACAAAGATTTAATATAAATAGAGGCATCAGACAAGGCTGCCCAATCTCATCTTATTTTTTTTTACTTTTACTGGTGCAGCTCTTAGCCTCACGTCTCTTAGAAGGTATACATTATGGTGAATACACTCTCTTGATAAGCAAACTAGCAGATGACACAACTTGATTAAAAAAAAAATAAGCAACAAATTCTATGTGTATTGAATGACGTTAAGTCTTTTTCTGGCCTTTATTTTAATATTAAGAAATGTGAGCTGCTTCCTGTTAAGTCCAACACTGACTTGGTAAACTGCAATATTCCAGTCAAACGTTAAGTTAAATATTTAGGAATTACAATATGTAATGTCCTAGAAAAAAGATCATCTATCAATTTTGAACCTTTTGTTCTCAACATTAGAAAAAATAAATTTGTTGCTACAAGGTGATATTTCTATATCGGGTAGGATTTTACTCTCAAAAGCAGAAGCTATTGTTTTTAAGATTATTATGATTACTATTAATTCTATGTAAATAGGTCTAACTAACTACAGTTATTTGATTTTACTCTGTCAATGAAAGAAGTGTTGGATGAAACAAGAGACCTGAAACTGGGGCGGTGCTCATTGATTGGTTTGCTTTTTTTGGCACAAGTAGCGTTAAGTCCCAGGCACACTGGGTTTTTACATTTCACTTAGGCTGTTTCTCAATACAAAGTACAAACAGGATGGGAGGATGCTGTGGTTGTTCTGTATTTGGAAAGCCAAAGTACTTGCTGAGTCACCATCTCAGTAGCAAGCATAAAAAAGCCATCATGTTGAGGCTGGTGCGAAATGCTTTCTGAGATATCTGAGATATTTGTAAGTGACTTTACAGAAAAGCAGTTTCACATCTGAAGAGCACCGGTATCCTAGCAGTAGAGCTGAAAAATTAGGAATTTCACTAAAATTTCACACAAAACTTATTGGACATAAACTCATTGTGATTGTTTGTGGTGGACCAAAGGTTTACTCTTGTGGGCTGCCTATTGAGGAACCCTACTCTACAATATGTGTTTAATATGTTTACTCTACAGCTTTAAAATGATTATGATACTTCACTGAATATGAAACAGTAATATGAAAATGAGCCTCTGCTGTTGTGATTCACAGGGCCCAGCACTGCAGAATCTGCACTATGTAACTTTTAAAAGAAGGTAGGGAAATCATAAAAGAAACACTTTTGCAGTGGAATTGCTAGCATAGGTTCACATGAACGCACTCCAATTTTTGTAAACACACACACACACATTAGTATGGAGAGTGATTAGTCTCAAAAAACTTTACAAATGCGCAAACGTTAATCCACATCTGTGTCTCACGGTCTGCAATTTGTACAAATACAGTCACATTCATAAATACATGTTTTTGTTTTTCATAGATATACCATAATTTTATGCGAAAATAAAATCCTTTGTTTAAA
Source organism: Hoplias malabaricus (assembly GCF_029633855.1). Taxonomy (NCBI): domain Eukaryota; kingdom Metazoa; phylum Chordata; class Actinopteri; order Characiformes; family Erythrinidae; genus Hoplias; species Hoplias malabaricus. Next base: position 36,106,695 of record NC_089819.1, on the reverse strand, counting down.
TTTTTGTTTAAAAAAATTTGTTTAAATTTACATTGCATATATTTGAAAGGCGATGTCTCATCCGAACCAAAAACAAATGCAGCCTGATCCATAAATGTGGCCAGCAAGCAAACAAGCCACTGCACTGTTGTTTTAGGACGTGAGGGGCCAACTTAAAAGGAGCCCACAACTACATATCTCTGCAGGCCGGAGGCCAGCAAGTGGGAGGGGCGTACGCAGCAAGTTGGCAGAAACAAGCAAGTGGTTGATCTATGTTTTGTGGGAAGGTGAATGTAGGAAAAGCAGCTTTTGTGATTTGAAAAAAGGGCATAGTTTCTCTCCAACAGAACTAGATACCCTCTACTAGTTATATAATTTAAAATATTAGGTTTCAGTGAAAACGAAATACATAGCACTTCTGATATTTTAATTATATATTTTTCGTAATCTGATTATGGGGGGAACTGCAAACTTATGAAATCCATTAGGTCTCTCATGTCTACAATCATTATTTTAATTTGATTACAGAATTATAGGACTGTATTATTTGTTTTGTACTCAGCACAGTATTAGATTATAATCAGTTTAAAGGTGTAAACCCTCAAGTAACACTGTAGAAAATGGCCCACTATTCAAATAAATATTTAAAGCAGCTCCTTTCCATTAATGGACATGGGAGAAATGGTGCAATAATGGTGATTTGCAATAATCATAATATTCAGCAAACCTACCATGACCACTCAGTCATAGTGGGTGTATATGACAATATAGTCAGTGCATGTAGCTACAAGTGAACTTAATAAGATGGAAATTCACTGTAATGTAGTTATGGTATAATGAATTCCAAGATAGTGGTGCAACCTTTCAGGAAATTTGGCTCAACTTAAAACTAAGAATATAAACAGACATTCAGAGAAGTTCACTGTACTTCATCTAGTTTCTTTGCATGGTTTTAAATGATTCTTTATAGAAGTATGTCCTTGTTTTAGAGTATTATGTATTACTCTTTGCGTTCAGATGATCACATATGCTTTAATTTGGCATCAGAACCAGGTCCTAGAACACCCTACTCACAAAATTAGTTGAATCAAGTTTGTTTGAACAGATAGAATAGGATTAGAATAACACTGGCTTAGACTGTCAGAAAGCCTCCCTTTCTTCTTACCTGGATTGTGCATGTGAATTTGTAGAAGGACTATCATTCATTCCTTCATTCATTGTCGGAAACTGCTTATCCAATTCAGGGTTGCGGTGGGTCCAGTCCGGAGCCTAACCGGAATCACTGGGTGCAAGGCAGGAACACACCAGTCCCTCACAGGGTGACACACACACACACACACACACACAGTCGCCAATCCACCTACCAACTCCTCGCAGACAGTCACATGGAGTGTGGCTCAAACGCACAACCTCCAGGTACCTGGAGCTGTGTGACTGCAACACAGAGGCAAGGGAAGCTCAGCTTCCCCTAAAATGTCAAAAAATAAGTGATCAAATATATACTGTTATGTGTACATGTCATTGAATAAATATGCACTACAACGCGCTCAACTTTTGTTCAGAATCAGATTCTTATCACTGGTAAAGACAGTGCTTTAAAAAGTGTGGACAGTGAGCGTCCACAGAGTTCAATAGTGAAACAGCGATGTGCAGCGAAACGAGATGAGTCATTGGATAAAGGCTGGGCTTTGTCCCGCCCATCGGACGCTCAATGTCTCTGGGGGTCTCTGGGGCAGTGGGCTGGCCTCGGCTGGCCCGGACGCTCAGCTTCTGCATAATGATTGGATGATCTGTCTGAGGCTGAATCCCTTTTTGATTGACAGCGAAATGAGCGAATCAGTGATACTTTGGTGTAAAGATCCGTGGGAGCATTACATTTTCATTCTGTTCTGAGTTTAACCGGAGATTTTCTTAATCCTTTTAGCAGCATTTTCTTTGTTAAAAACGACTAGTGACAAATCGTTGTAGCTGCTTGTTATTGGAAACTGACTTCTATCACTCTTTCTGACTTCTATCGCAGTTTCTGTCCAGCGGGTGCTGCTGAGCCCCTCCACCGTCACAAAGCACTCACAGGCGGACACACTTCACACGGGCCAAGGCCGTTTAAGCAGCCTAGCACTGCTGGCCATTGAGAGGACACTAGTCAAGTCCCTGGAAAAGACCCCTTGTTGGTATGACAGGGTCACAGATCATTTTCTTGAAAAGGAACGGAGGGTAAATTTTATGTATAAATAAACCGACACATTTTATGATGTAGGCAGAAATTGAGCTTCCCCTCCTTGAAAGACCAGCATCTGCCACTGATATGGGTGGCATAGTGGCGCAGCAGGTAGTGTTGCTGTCACATTGCTCCAGGGTCCTGGGGTTGTGGGTTCGAGCCCCACTCTGGATGACTGTCTATGAGTAGTTTGGTGTGTTCTCCCCGTGTCCGGCTGCGTTTCTTCTGGGTGCTCCAGTTTCCTCCCACAGTCCAAAAACACACGTTGGTAGATGCATTTGTGACTCAAGTGCCCATAGGTGTGAGTGAATGTGTGACTGTGTGTTGCCCTGCGAAGGACTGGCACCCCCTCCAGGGTGTGTTCTCGCAAATGCGCCTAATGTTTCCGGGTAGGCACCGGATCCGCCATGGCCCTGAACTGGATGGGCGGTTGTAAACAATGAATGAATGAATGAAAATATATAATAATATATATATCTCTCTATGAAGCATGTGTCTTCACAAGCTTCTCATTGGTTTTCATCTCTGTTTCATTATTTTTGCCCTGCTCAAAAATGCAACATATTGGAGCATTAAATGTTTTCTACTTATTATGTGATACGAAAAATGTAAAGTTTTAAAAATACTGTATAACAAAATTGTGTATGATATATGCTGATATACAGAGAGAAGAACTACATGATACAATTAAATTTACGTCCTATTAGAGGTGCATGAAATATTGATGATGAATATCAATGGACAAATATAATTGTAGTTATCTGTGACAGTAAATACAACAAGTTTACTACAAACTATTTAAAGGCCCTTTGAACACATTTTGAAAAATCATCTAAATGCTCTTATCATACCTCCCTGAGAACTACGTGGCTGTTTTCTTAATATTCTACTGAACATGCCTGACTTACAGCCCTACTGGTGAACATAATTTTGTGTACATTACAATGGCAACACACACCATTGAGACAGAGAAGCTGCATTTTTTTAGCTCTATTATTTTGATTTTGGGTGTAAGGTAAAAATATTAACCTGATGACTGAATATGTATATGAATATGTATATCATATATATATATATGATTTTGAAGATCTTGGATTATTCTGGTCATTGTGAATAAATCTAATGATTGTGGATAAATACAATGATTTTTGTGACCCTGAAGAATGTGAATGAGGCAGAAAAATTTGGGCTACCCTGATCATTGTAAATTAAACTGATGACTGTAGTGGAGTATAACGATTGTGAGGAAATTAGAAGAGTTGTCTAAAAAGAACTTGTTGTAAAATGTGTCTTCTTAGGATGAAAGAGGGTGACCTGCTGCAGTCATAATATCTTCATTAATAGCTGAAGCTTAATTTTGAGCTGTGCATGCAATGTTAATAAATCTCCTTATCCGTGTTTATCTGTTATATTTTGTTGTGAAAAAGTGACTGAAAACATGACCCTCTTTATTCTGAATGTCAAATCCATAAAATATAGCCATAAAGAAACAAACAAATAAATAAAAGCATTTTAAATGTACATGATGCAAGTGTATTTGTGTGATATGTTCCTGAGGTGACAGAAAATGTTCACGCAAGATGTAATGAGATTGTCTGAAAGAACAGTCCTTTTATAATTACACGAGAGGTATTAAAGTTACTACAAACATGAATCCTATAAGCACTGATCAGAGATGTAGTAAAAATGTATCAGGTGAATTCCCCCTAATCTCCACAAGTGTAAAGACATTTCAATATTCCAAGAAATGTTGTTTGGCCTTAATTTGTCACCTGTCTGTAACATAGGACTATACTTGAAGTCATTCTTATTAGATACTTGCATATATAGACATGCTCAGCAGAGAGCCTTGACTCAGGGCCTGCTTCATAATATTATACAAGTTGGGTGGAGCTTTCCTGAGTTCATAGCGTTCTGCAATTCCACCAGTGAAATCTTCAAAGCCTTCAATAGCATGGCCTCCAACCAGAGCCTCGTAACTGCCATTCACCCTGATAAGAAAAGAGATACACTCTAATGGTCTAACTGATTTGTAGCCTCAAAAATGCACTAATCCAAGCTTTCAAACAAGAGCAACAGCACAGTTAAAATAAACAATAAATAAGAATACCATGATTAACCATACAATGCTTCTGGCATAATCACTCTCTGGATTATTTTTAAGATGATTATCTCTTGTGAATGTCCCAAAGTGTTGTGTGATGTTTCAAGTTATATGAAATTTTATAAAACGCATTCATTTATTACAAAACACTTTATAAGTGTATTATTAATTAGTTTTTTAACTGTTAAGTTCAAAGAATAAAAGAATTATGAGTCATTAAATCTGTCAGAAGAATTCACTGTAATAATAATAATTAAAAACAAATCAATCAATCAAAAAAAAAAAACGAAAAGTCAAATGACTGGCAGAAATGGCTGCCAAACAAAAACCACAAAAGTCCAATATCCTAATTTAAATTAATTGGGAAAACAATATATTTACAGAAATTTTCATTAAACATTCTACAGAGAAGCACCATTATTTTACAGATATTTACTGAATTATTAAGATTAAACACTTAAAAAATAAAAGTGAAATAAAGGTATTCTATTCCAAATAAATGGCAGATTTTTTTTTACACATTATCTCTAAATTTGTATGATCAAATTGATTGTAGGGTTGTAAAATGAACACTACAGGCAACTCCTCTAAAGCCTCTAAAGGTGTCAAGAAATTCAAGAATTCAAGAAAATCAAGAATTTTTGGTGATGGCAGAGACACCTCAAGGATCAACTTTTGCTCTCTGTAAAACTGTTTAATCAAAAAACTTTTCAAACCATGGAATTAAATCTTAATTCATATTGGTTTAAAACTGTTGCATATGGAATAAGACTGTATAAAATGAATTCCAGTTGGACAATCAAAAGGGAATTATAATGATATGTTCAAAATTACATTTTAATTATGAATCACCAACATCTTCACATAGCTATCTGTTGTGTGTGCTATTTGGTTAAGAATTATGTAAAACATGGTTTTGCCTGAATATTACTTTTTGTTAACATAATCTTTTATATTACATCTTTAATTAATTTGTCAATCGACATAATCACTATAGGCTATCCTAAAATTATATGCTCACATGAGAGACTCATGTGTAATAAGATTGCATTAGGAATATTGTTAGATAATAATTGCAAAAGCATGATTCAGAAATCTTGGTTCCTCAGTTAACAGAAAAAGTCCAGGATTAATTCTGCTGTTCCTTTGTCTTGTCAAATGTCATAAATTATGTGATGTCACTACTCCAGGGAGTTTCTAGTCTAAAAGAACATACAATCAGAATTAGATTTACCTTCCTCAATCCCTGAGGACCAATTATGCCTTCAAGGTGGGGTTCCTGAGAGCTGGCTTAAAACCATAAGCGTTTTTTCAGTCAGTCAGCGGAAAAGTCAGTTTTTCTCTCAGAATCAAAGAGTGAGTTTGGAGGGGTTGTAGGCAATGCTGTTCTGAGTTGAGAACAGAACAGAGATGCAAGACCGAAATGGGGAAAATAGAGGAACAACAGAAGTTCAGCACTCGATGCCATGCCCAAAGCATGAAAGAGACCTCAGGCCTCTTAACCCTTAAAGCGGTGGGAGAAAAGATTCAGGACTGTGATGGAAAAGGTCACATGAACTCTCATAATGATCACCTTCTGAGGTGGTGTCTCTGAGCAAAGGCCCAGGAGAGATATGCATGGACATGGCACTCACAAGGAAGCAGACCCTGTGAAGGAGAATCCCCACATGCACCCTCAGAATGCCAACTGTTCCAATGAAGTGGGTGCCATGTCCAAGGCTGTGTCTCTGAACAAATGCCCAGCGGAAGAAAAGGAATGGCCACTGCTGCAGTGCTACAAGGCCTGTGTCTGAGAGGAGCTCCAGAAAGCCCTGTGAGTCTGTAAAGTGCTGCGCATCGTCTCCATGCTACTCCAGGAATATGTAAGGTTGTGTGGCCCATTTAATTTCATTACTCAGGAGTGGTGTGGTATATTACTGGGATAAACTATAGCTTTTTTAGAATTTAGAGTATTGGTTATCATACAATAATTCCATCATGTATTAATCTCACTCCTCCCTCATGTATTGCTGTAGTCCATTCCATTATGTGAATGTATAATCAATATTCATTATTTGATATTTTAATTAACCAGTTGTGTGATAAAACCAATCCTTGGTTATTAGTTTGTGTGTGCAACCTTCTTGTACGGAATTATTACTTTCTGGTCAGATTAAATTCATTAAAAATAATTAATAATTAATTCTAGCTAATTCTGCTATATGTAATGTCACCCAACACGATGGCCTAATTTGCCTCTAATTTGCTCAAAGTAAGAATCTGATTAGTAAGACTAATCTTTATCATTGTTTTTTTTTATGGGTTTTAGGTTGGTTTGGTCTTATGCTTATGTAACAGCCAACCCTATCCTATTAGGTCTAGTTATTTAAGCTCTGTCAGTGTAGGCTCTGACAATTCATCGTTGTTCCTGGTGCCACCAGTGTACTTAGTGCTATCATCCTGCCTACTTTGTTTTAGCTTGTACATATGTAGTTGGTCATTGTGTGCTTGTGTTTATTAAATTATAATCACCTCAGTGCATGCTTCTGCTACCTTGGTGTCCCATGTTTCAGCATGACAATGTGAAATGGTAATGAGTTAATGAGCTAATGGTAATTAACTCCATGTTGTAATATAGCAAAATCAGGGGAAAAAAAACATATATATATATTTCCATTCTTATGACGTATAGAGAATGGGTTGCAAAGCAGATATGTCCACAGTGTGAAGGAAGCAGCTAAATGTGCAGGTACTCCTGAGTGTGCAATTACAGTATTTGAATTTGAAATTACACATACAGTTAAATTGAATAAGATTTATGTTAAAATTACAAAGTAAAAAACCTTAATTAATTAAGTATGGAAAGAATATTTGACATTACAGACAAGTAATTTTACATACATTTGCTTGTACTTTAAGAAAACAAAAATACTGCAAATATATTGTAAAATGTATTTAGTGATTATTGTCCAAATACGTAAAAAAGAAGTTTTGTAGCATTACTGATTTCATATACAATTTAAAAAAACACAGAAAACTATTGTAAAATATTTGAGCTACTTTCTGTACATTTAGGATATTTCTTTTATAATATTGCTTTTCTGAGCAGTCTTTTTGAAGCGTTTTCTACGATTGACTGTTGTACATAGTAAAACATCAGAAGTTTACCACAGGCTTGAACAACCTCCTGATTTGTACCATTCATGTTACAGTGCCTCCTTGACCAGCTCCATACTGGTAGCAGTCGAAGTTGCAGCGAAGTAGTAGTGTAGAAGGCTATTAATATGACATGGTGCATTCAGGATTTAAAATCAAAGAGATGCTCTGGTAATAAGTGCATAACCACATGTCCTCATGAAGATGTAGCTGTGTCTAAATAAGGCTTTAGCTTGCCCCATTTAAGTTATTAATAAAGATTTACTGAATTATATCACACCCACTCACTTTGCCTAGGCCTTCTCCAGCAGTGCACTCCAGAGCTCATTTTTGTCAGCTGAGTGAACAAATAACAGCTGACCACCTTTGGTGGGCAGCAAGTCATCAATTACCACATCCACCCACTGACCGTACTGCCACAACTGTGAAGACAGAGGTAACAGTGAAGACTGGAAGTACAATATACAATATTGGTATTATTCAAATTACACACAAACACAACCAATAATCACAGTAGATTTGGCACAGGTTTTATGCCACTTGCCTTTGCTGTCGCAGTCCTCATACATATATGACAATAAACTCATTACCAGTATAAAGGCCCATATATACCCATATGGAAACGATTTTAAAAAACAGATATGGGTTGATGTTGATGATTAATATATGTTAAAATTTTTATTTTTATATTACCAACATTTAAGAATTTTCTTTCTTACAGAAGTGAACATCAAAAAGGTATATATAATGTATAAATGAATACAATATTAGTGTGTATTTAAAGCATTTGCTATTTTGGAACATCACAGGCTATAAGCTGCCACTGAATGATATTTTAGCATTTAATGTCATTTTATTTTATTTTTTTAATCTACATTTTGACACATTAAAATCATAAGTGGTGTAACCTAGTGTCTTATGGGCTCCAGTGCAAAGGAAATTTTGGGTGTGCCTAAACAAATATTACTTTTAATTAATAAGTATATATTACTTGTACAGGGCTTTTTCACAGTAGTATATATATATATATATGAGTATACTCAGTCTAAAATTCGAACTTGAAAAATTTCTAAGTTCAAGAACGAGAACTGGCAGAACTGGTGAACGACTTCCATACACCCCTGTGATGCGAATAGCTAAGCCTGAGGAGTGGCGACCCTCTTGGAAAAGGGGTTGGTATTCTCTGCCTCCCCTCTGGAAGTCTAAAATTCAAACTTGAAAAATTTCTGAGGGGAGGCCGTGCCATACCATCCCCTTAAGCCCAGAGGGACGCCACTCCTCGTGCATAGCATATTGCCATTGCTGTTACCCAAACTTTCGTCTTTTTTAATGCCTCCATAATATCTCGACGGGACCAGTCTGTAAAGGCATATGCCCTTTAGACATCCAGGCATTGGAACCTCGTTCGTTTGACCGACAGTGATGCACCCCCTCAGACTCACTACAAGGCGTGAGGGGGGTACCTGTATTTGCTTATAAAGTGAACATGGAAATATTTCGCTTTAAAATTTAACACCTCCAGAGGGGAGGCCGGGCTTATCACCACTTTAGACCGGAGGGTGTCACTCCTCCAGCTTGAATTTAGAATCACCAGGGTCTATGGAAGTCTTTCACCAGTTCTGCCAGTGCTCGTTCTTGAACTCTGGAAGTCTAAAATTCGAACTTGAAAAATTTCTAAGTTCAAGAACGAGAACTGGCAGAACTGGTGAACGACTTCCATACACCCCTGTGATGCGAATAGCTAAGCCTGAGGAGTGGCGACCCTCTTGGCAAAGGGGTTGGTATTCTCTGCCTCCCCTCTGGAAGTCTAAAATTCAAACTTGAAAAATTTCTGAGGGGAGGCCGTGCCATACCATCCCCTTAAGCCCAGAGGGACGCCACTCCTCGTGCATAGCATATTGCCATTGCTGTTACCCAAACTTTCGTCTTTTTTAATGCCTCCATAATATCCCGACGGGACCAGTCTGTAAAGGCATATGCCCTTTAGACATCCAGGCATTGGAACCTCGTTCGTTTGACCGACAGTGATGCACCCCCTCGGACTCACTACAAGGCGTGAGGGGGGTACCTGTATTTGCTTATAAAGTGAACATGGAAATATTTCGCTTTAAAATTTAACACCTCCAGAGGGGAGGCCGGGCTTATCACCACTTTAGACCGGAGGGCATCACTCCTTCGGCTTAAATTTAGAATCACTAGTGTCTATGGAAGTCTTTCACCAGTTCTGCCAGTGCTCATTCTTGATCTTCTGCTCCGACCAGGTCCCTTAAGTGGCATGAATTCCAAGGCCGGATATCGTATCACGCGGGTGCGGGGTCTTATTTCCCCCAAATTGATTCGTTCGATATATGCCCGGGAGGGGACAACTTTCCTGGGCATGGGGGATTGAGCGTATGAGGGGTTCCCCCTCTTTAGTCTCAAAGCCTTTCTTATTTCCCCAGTGATTTGTTTGATATGTGCCCGGGAGGGGACAGCTTTCCTGGGCATGGGGGATCGAGCGTATGAGGGGTTCCCCCTTTTTAAAGTCTCAATTCTGCCCGTGTGCGAGTCGAGGGGGCCCATATAACCCCCAAGGTGTAGACCGGTGTATCTATCCGCTGGTCTAATGTGGGATCTCCCAGCCTTTCCCACTCACATGTGGGACTTGGGAGCGCACCACCGGGCCCCGTTTGAAAGACCCAGTGGCAAAGAACGCATTAGAGGTGACACCGATCGGTCTACCCATGACCGCGTCTGGAAGTTCGCAGGGCCAGCCACCCATCGGTCCTTTGTCTTCTTAAATGCAGACTTCCATAGGCTCCGGGGGTGATCCATAAACCAACGCCGACCCCCCCTCATGCTTTGAGGGGGGCCAGGATTCTCTTCCATTCTCTTCCCTTAACGGACGTCCTTTACGCCCATTCGAGTTGCGGCATACACGGAGCACCAGGGGCAGGCTTCTAATCCGAATACCGTGTTTAAAACGATCCTCCCCGCCTTGTGCTCCAGCCTCCATGGCTTGGGGACACCCGTAATAGGCGTCCACTTGTCCAGAATTGTTCCGAGGGGGAAGACTTAGTCGACAGTAGGTCCATTCAACGTCCGCGTCGGTGGTGCCTTAGGTCGGGATCCGTTTGAGGGAAGGACCCGGCCCCAAGCCTGCACCGTCTGGGGCGAGAATCATATGTTTTCCATGTAGCCAAGCCGATTGCAGACACCCCCACACCGGAGGTTGCATTCGAACTCCTTTGCCGGTGGGTTGATTCTTCCTCCGTCTTGGGTTGAGCTAACTGCCACCGAGCAGTTAACATATAAAGCTCTACATGGGCTTGCTCCTGAATATCTTCAAGATACAATTTCCTATTATGAGCCTCCACGTTCACTCAGATCACAGAATACTGGATTTTTAAATGTTCCCAGAATTCAGAAGGCCTCAGCTGGGGGAAGAGCCTTTTCTTATAAAGCCCCCAGACTCTGGAATGATCTTCCAGAAAATGTTCGGGACTCAGTCACAGTCGCAATCTTCAAATGTAGGCTAAAAACTAATTTGTTTAGTTTATCATTTGGTAGCTAATGCTCCCCCATAGATAAAGGCGGCAGATCCGGGGGGTCCATGGACACATGGAATTATAGTATACTGAGACGCTGGTGCTGTCGTCCCGCCGCTTCTCGCAATCACTCAGGTTTGTTGACGGTGGAGCGGAGGGATGCCAGTGTTTCAGGATGCTCCCGTGTCTGTGTGTCCTCCTGGTTCTCTCCTTTTAGTTAATGCTGTCATAGTCAGATCTGCCGGAGTCATTAGCCACACTCTGGAAATTTTCATATTTTCTACTTTACAAACACAAAACAGTTCAAAACTAATTCCATCCCTTTACATCTTTCCGAGTAAACGACTGCCCACCTGTCTGTCTGGACACTGATGGATGACTGTCGAGATCCTCCTCCACGCTTCAGACCAGCTGCCCACGCTCCAGCAACCACCAAGTGCCTTGAAGCTGTCCCTACACTGAAGTTCTCATGGACTACTAACTATCATCACCAGTAGATTGACCAGAGGAGGATGGGTCACCCCTTGTGAGCCTTGGTTCCTCCCAAGGTTTCTTCCTCAGCTGGGGGAGTTTTTCCTTGCCACTGTCGCCCCTGGCTTGCTCACTTGAGGGTTTTACATTTGTCTTTACATTTCATGTCAAATCTTGTCTTACTGGAATTCTGTGAAGCTGCTTTGTGACAACATCAGTTGTGAAAAGCGCTATATAAATAAATTTGATTTGATTTGATTTGATTTGATTTATCAGAACCGAAAACCCTCCCGGCTCCGGTCGGGTAACTTTGGTGACTCTAGGCAACCTTTGGCCGATCGTTAAGCCCTTTGGGGCGGCGACGTATCATTCAAGTGTCTGCCCTATCAACTTTTAACGGTAGGCTACGGGCCTACTGTGGTGACCACGGGTAACAGGGAATCTGGGTTCGATTCCGGAGAGGGAGCCTGAGAAACGGCTACCACATCCAAGGAATGTAGCAGGCACGCAAATTACCCATTCCTGACATGGGGAGATAGTGATGATAAATAGTGACACGTGGCTTTGCTAGAGGGTTTCGCGACCGAAATGAACTCAATATAACACCATGGGTGAGGACCCATTGGAGGGCAAGACTGGTGCCAGCAGCCGCGGTAATTCCAGCTCCAATAGCGTATGTTAAGATTGCTGCAGTTAAAAAGCTCGTAGTTGGATTTGGGGACAGGTCTCATATCTCCTGGGCTGTCCGGATGGGTGGGAAGCTCCCTTTGGGGGTGACCCTCCGTCTCGGGGTGGATGTTGTGAGACTCAGTCCCTACCACCGGTGTCCTCTGCTCACCAGCGGCGGCATTCGTACCACTCCGACAGAGGTGAAATTCATAGACCGGTGTGGGACGGACAAAAGCGAAGGCATTTGCCAAGAATGTTTTCATTAATCAAGAACGAAAGTCGGGGGATCGAAGACGATCAGATACTGTCGTAGTTCCGACCGTAAACTATGCCGACCCGCGATCCGGCAGCATTCGGTTAACAACCATGACCCGCCGGGCAGCGTGTGGGAAACCACAAGTCTTTGGGCTCTGGGGGGAGTATGGTTGCAAAGCTGAAACTTAAAGGAATTGACGGAAGGGCACCACCAGGAGTGGAGCTTGCGGCTTAATTCGACTCAACACGGGGAACCTGACCCGGCCCAGACACGGTAAGGATTGACAGATTGATGGCTCATTCTCGATTCTGTGGGTGGTGGTGCTTGGCCGTTGGTAGTTCGTGGAGCGATTTGTCTGGTTAAATCCGATAACGGACGAGACCCCAAGCCTTAAACAGTTACGCGGCCCTCTTCTTAGAGTGATTTGCAGCAAGGCGAAGCCGCTTGAGAGTTGGAGCAATAACACGTCTGTGATGCCCTTAGACGTCCGGGGTGGCACGTGAGTTACAATGGCTGGTTCAACATGTGCATACATCCTCCGCCGAGAGGCCCGGGAAATCCTATGAACGCCTTCCCCAGCTGGGGATCGGGGATTGCAACTATTTCCCTTGAACAAGGAATTCCAAGTAGGCGCGGGTCACCAGCCCGCGTCGATTAAGTCCCTGCCCTTTGTACACACCGCCCGTCGCTACTAGTGATCGGATGCCTAGGTGAGGTCCTCAGACGGTCCCCGAGGCATCCCTTCAGCGGGGGGTTGCCTCAGGGAGATGGGAAGTCGATCGAACCTGGGAATCTACAGCTAGTGATACAGTGGGTGGTTTGAGTACTCATTGGCTGGGCTCAATGAGTAACCGTAGATGTTAAGGGAAGCTGGATGCTGATCGGATCATAAATGGTCAGCAACCACAGGGTGTAGCTGTAGGATTGGAACAATAGAAATTGTGTGGCTGCAGGTAGGAAGAGAGTGAGGTGGGCCCTATGTGAAGCTCTAATGGACTGGCATAGAATATTTTACATCTTATCCTGTGTATGATTATTATTATCCGTTCCCTCAATATAGTAATCTGTTCCCTCAAGTTAATAATTCATTCCCTCAGTTTAGACATGACACAGGCTATGCGTTAGGACACATGTTTGATCTTTCCTGTCCATTATTTATTTACACGTTACGACCATGTTTTAATCGACTAAATGCTGAATAGTTCAGGTCGAGGAGAGGGTGAGTAATTTTGAATCCGCTGGGACTCGGTTTTAACTGATCATTCAGCTGGAGGTGGGACAGTGGGCTCCTGTTGTGCAGCACATAGCCGCGGCCAAAATCACATCTCAGTATTAAGCAAATTATTCAGTAAAATCCAGTGGGTCTGCTATTGTCATTGTTTTTCAAGAATGAATGTTTAAAAAAATAAATAAAACCATAAAAAATAAGCACGCTGTGTAGAGGATTACACCGTCAGTGACGCTGTAAAGCTGCTTATTTGTAATTATTTGATTAATTTAGCATTATGCAGAGGTGTTTATATGTTTATAACTATTTTCTTCATTCTGTATTGTCTGCAGCAAAGTGTAGCCTCCGAAATAAAGGTACAATACTTTTAATAAACAGATACAAGATGAATGTGACACATGAACGCTCGAACTGTCCTTTTTCCGTTGGTGTAATTTATCAAATTATTTATCAAAAAATGTATCAAAAATTTATGTAATTAATTACAAACATACAAACATTACAAACAAACATTGCATGGATTGAGTTATGGACATGAGAAAATTGGGCAACATTAGGTTCTGACCAGCAATAATGGACTCACTAGGTGTGTAACTGTGTCCTTTTTACAAAACTCGGGGTCACAAATCCCCAAAGTGACATTATCATCACACAATGCCTCATTACATTGAATGAGGAGTCAAATTAAATCTTAGGACAATATGAGGTATTGCCTGATGTCATTTTCCTCGGTTCATACTCAATTCGGTCCACAAAAGCCCCGTTTTTTTTTTTTTTTTGTTTTTTTTTTTTTTTTTTTATGTAGTAACGGATAAATAGAGACAATAACGGGTCAATTTGATTTTACACAACAATTCGCTTGATACTGAGATGTGATTTTGGCCGCGACTCTGTGCCGGAGCCCACTGCCCCACCTCCAGCTGAATGTGCCGCGCCAAACTCGCTCAGTTAAAAACGAAATGAGTCCCTTCAGAGTCACTCCTTCCTCCTGAACTATTACTGTTTTAGTTGTAAAAAGTGGTTGTGGTGTAAATAAGGAATGGTCAGGAGAGATCAAACAAGGTCCTAACGCATAGCCTGTGTCATGTCCGTCTGAAAAGATTGTTAAATTGAGGGAACAGATTACTAAATTGAGGGAACAAATTACTAAATTGAGGGAACGGATTAAGTCTCTAAATAATATTTTTCCACTATGAGACTTTAGTAGCTCCGTAAATAACTATCAAACAGCTCTATTATTATTTCTGACATAAACTGAGTTGTAGGTGCTAGTCTTTGGATCCCAAAAACAATAATTTGCAACTGTAACCTCATTTGCATGATGCACCGTTTAGGGGCTAATGAAGAAAGAAATCTGAATATGAAACCAACTTTACCAACTTTAGTCTGTTACCCGCCGGGACGGCTCGGTGGTTAGTCACAGGTCCAGGGACATGGAGGTTGTGGGTTAGAGTCCCGCTCTGGGTGACTGTCTGTGAACTGTGCTCTCCTTGTGTGAGTGTAGCCAACCCCGCCATTTCACCATGTCAGAAGCCACAATCATTTCATAGGTGCATAGTATGACAAACACTGAACTGATATCTGTTGGGTGCATGGACTACTTATTCAAAATAACCATTTTATAAAGCAGTAAACTTGAGCCATCATTAAGAACAATGGACAATTATGGGGAGTTTGAATGCTATTTACTCACAAACTATACAGTAAAATCACTTCATATTTTATAAGTGCCTAGTAAACACTGAACTGACATCTGTTGGTTGTATGGACTACTTACTAGAAATGACCAATATATAAACCGCTTAAATGCGGTTACTTTTCCTTTAAAATGAAGGACTTACTTTCAGGTCTTCACGCGCATTGAGTACCGCTCTGTCACTAGTATACGCGCACTAAAAGCTGACGTGCGGCTAGTTTAACCGTATGTTCTCAAAGGGCGGCTGCCTTAATCAGAGCTCAGCTCTTCAGGCGCAGTGGCCTTCTGGCCATAACTAAGCGATTTGGAGAATAAACAACCGTAAGTTATTACTTTTGCCTTTCAGATTCCCCATAACAGTCTACAAAACAATTTTTCACACTGTTACATATACTTTATTGTACGGTGTGTGTGTAATTCTGAAGAAGATACATTATTACAAATTCGTCCGGTAAGACATACGTTAAAGTTGCGTTCAGAAAAGATTAACACGAGATAAATATAACTAAAGATAAAATCATAGTATGTGAAATGGACATGAGCACTGAGTCTGCAGTATATAGCTGATATATACATTTATAACATCGATGTCCCTGCTGAAAAATCCAGTCGAAGACCAGCTTTAGCTGGTAGTTGCCCTTGATGGTCAAAGTCCTGTACCGGATATAACTCATTTATAATCTCCTCAAACAGATTCTACATTCACAGAGAATTTTATTCCGGAAAACACACTAATACAAATATTACCAACAACTATGAGAGATATAACAATGAGTTATGATATAAAATGATTATGATAAAAATGTTGACACTGTGCTGATTAAAATGATTTACTAATCTTATTAATAAAGAATAACAAAAAGAACCTAATGAAGGAAAAATGTAAACTGGACTGTGAATTGAAAAGTGCTAAAATGTGGCATTTTGTGTAAAATTCTGTTTAATCAGCAGTGGTCCGCCCAGAAAACGCTGTGTAAATCACTAGTGGACCTCCAACTTTGCCCTCAGTGGAACAACAGTGGTCCACCGTCTCCTTGCTCTCAGGGTTGGTCAGGTTGATCATTCTTGTAGTCCACCATCAAATTTAAATGAAAACATACCATAAGGTGGTTAAGATTTAAGCTGGTGAAGTTTTTTTCAGCAGGGATTCCATGTTTAATAAAATGATAATTTCTAGTAAGTAGTCCATACACCCAACAGATATTAATACAGTGTTTACAGTGCTATGTACCTATGAAATATAAAGTGATATTACTGTACAGTTTTTGAGTAAATGGCATACAAAATACTATTATGGTCATTTCAATACAGCACTCAATGAAACCAAAATGTATTAGTTATTTTTTTAATCGTAGCATGTAACGGTGAATTATGATGTAATGATATTGTACAGCTTTTAAGTAAATGCCATTCAAAATCCTCCCAAATAATCCTCCTATTTTTGTATTTATTTATTTATTTTTAATAAAAAGTTGTATTAAACACATCGTAAATTGGCCATTTTTAATAAATAGTCAATGAATCCATTTGCCACAGTTGTACTGTACTTCAGCTTGTTGGTGTGGCACAATGGATAATGCCACTACCTGGCAGTGAGCTGCCACACCATAAGTGACACTGGGGTTCCTGGTCTGGGGGATTGCAGTGTTACACCAACAAAAGTCCTTGGGCAAGACTCCTAACACAGCACTGGCCCACCTCTGTAAATAAAGTGACCTTGTAAGTCCCTTTGGGTAAGAGCATCAGCTAAAATGCTGTAGATGTAGTGCAAGTCACGTATACAGAAAAAAGACAGCTGTAAGAAGTAATGTTTTTGCCCATATTTATAAATATGTTGTTTAATCTTTAAAACAAATAACGAAGAATCAGGTAATTTTTTACATACTTAAGGGACCTGGCTGTACTTTAATAAACTGAACTTATTAACAGAAGAACTGTGTTTACAGTTAAACTAGTACTTCATTCCATGATGTGCTGAAGTTCAAGTATGATTAGGTTACATTAACCAAGCACCTTAACATGAAAATATCCATCTTGACAGACTCCCTAAAATGTTATAATCAATGTATAATTCATAGGCACATCGTGCGCTAAACATTGAAATGGGTTTTATGGACTAATTATTAGAAATTACCATTTAATTAGGTATTAATTTTGACTAATCATTAAAAACAATGTCCATTTATGGGGCTTTGATGCCCTTTACTGAAAATTTATACAATAATATCCCTTCATATTTCATAGGTACATAGTGTGACAAACACGGAACTGATATCTGTAGGTTTTACTTATTAGAAATGACCATTTTGGAAAACAGTGAACTCGACTCATTATTAAACTCAGTGGCCATTTACAGGGAGTTTGGATGCATTTTACTCAAAAACTATACAGTAATATTATTAGATATTTCATAGCATTCTTTCTTTGCATTTAAAGGTGATTTCTGATGGAAATTGATCTTTATATTTTGTAACTGAAATGTATTCGAAATATATTAAATGTTTTCATGGAGCATTAAATAAATGCAGTAATATTCTGCTCTAATCTCACAATGTGTGTATTTGTGCTGCACGTTCACATATTTGCTGTGATTGTCACTGGGAAGCTTATGCATTTGGTAAACTTTTTGTTATGTTGCTCCCTTATAGTGTAACTAAGTAAACATTATTACTCGAGACACAGAGCGAGGAGGACAACTTCTTGCTGGTTCATTCACTCATTTATTTGAACTACTGCCACACTGGTTACATTCAGAATCCCTAGATGCCCTAGTGGCAGTCTGCCCTCTGGTGGGTGAGTGTAAATAGAACATCTTTAGGTTCATACATCACACTTTTGTTTTCTAGATCTCATATGTTTTACATTCTTTACGTTTAGATGTGATCTTTTGAATACACACTACTTTCTGGTGTGCCTCATTAATTACATTCATTCATTCATTCATTCATTATCTGTAAGCGCTTATCCAATTCAGGGTCACGGTGGGTCCAGAGCAAGGCGGGAATACACCCTGGAGGGGGCGCCAGTCCTTCACAGGGCAACACAGACAAAGTATGGTAAACCCATACACACTACTTTCTGGTGTGTCTCATTAATTACAACACAGACTATAACTAAAGTATGTTTTTAAATAAACCATTTCATTAAAATGACATAAGACGTCAAAATGACCTAAAATGAAATTGGTTGAACATTTATGCACATGATATGTTAGTACGAACACAGCTCCAGGGGCCTGGAGGTAGTGGGTTCGATTTCCGCTCCGGGTGACTGTCTGTGGGGAGTGTGGTGTGTTCTCCCTGTGTCTGTGTGGGTTTCCTCCAGGTAACTGTCTGTGAGGAGTGTGGTGTGTTCTCCCTGTGTTTGCGTGGGTTTCCTCCGGGTGACTGTCTGTGAGGAGTGTGGTGTGTTCTCCCTGTGTCTGCATGGGTTTCCTCCGGGTGACTGTCTGTGAGGAGTTTGGTGTGTTCTCCCTGTGTCTGTGTGGGTTTCCTCCGGGTGACTGTCTGTGAGGAGTTTGGTGTGTTCTCCCTGTGTCTTTGTGGGTTTACTCCGGGTGACTGTCTGTGAGGAGTTTGGTGTGTTCTCCCTGTGTCTGCGTGGGTTTCCTCCGGGTGACTGTCTGTGAGGAGTTTGGTGTGTTCTCCCTGTGTCTGTATGGGTTTCCTCCGGGTGACTGTCTGTGAGGAGTGTGGTGTGTTCTCCCTGTGTCTGCGTGGGTTTCCTCCGGGAGACTGTCTGTGAGGAGTGTGGTGTGTTCTCCCTGTGTCTGCGTGGGTTTCCTCCGGGTGCTCCAGTTTCCTCCCACAGTCCAAAAACACACGTTGGTAGGTGGATTGGCGACTCAAAAGTGTCCGTAGGTGTGAGGGTGTGAGTGAATGTGTGTGTTGCCCTGTGAAGAACTGGCGCCCCCTCCAGGGTGTTTTCCCACCTTGCGCCCAAGGATTCCAGGTAGGCTCTGGACCCACCGCGACCCTGAACTGGATAGGCGCTTACAGATAATGAATGAATGTTAGTATGAGGCTTCTTCCTCTATTCCTGTAATGCTTAATCTCCTAAAGGAATTTGGATAAAAAATATGGCTATAAGATTTTTACACAAAACATTAAATTGATGCTCATAAATTTAGCTGCAAGAGAATCCTCGTTTATCTGCACAGCGCTGCTCAAAGCAAGCATGGAAAAAATGAAATACCTTGGTGTTGTGGTCACACACAAACTTGATTATCCATATTTTGCACATTTTTCTCTTTTTTTTGTCCTCTCTCAAGGGGGATATTTATCACTGGGATTCTGTACCTGCCTTTGCAAAGTAGAATTAACCCTGTAAACTCTACTTGTTTCAAAGTAGACCAGTATTTTTAACAAAAACCTTTTTCAAAAAATGTTGTCTTAAAAAAAGTCTTAAAAAATGCTCTCTTCTGACTATAATAATGGTATAAATAGAATCCACGTATAAATAAAGCTATATTGCAGCGAATGTGGAGAGACATAACTGCCAAACTTTCAGCTTTATTATTGGGCAGCAAATATTCAAAAGCTTTCTTACAGGAGGGAACAGAAAGAAGCCTGACTGGCAAAATCTAAAAACACTTCACTGTGTGCCTTATTAGGTTCTAGTTTGACATACTCTGAACCTATAACAAAATTTGGATTATAAGTTTTCAGTACTTGCCCACATTGCAAAGAACCATGCTTTCTTGCCATCTTTGAATGACACTTCATATAGTCCTTGCATAATCCATATAATCGTGGGATTTATACAATTACAGATATGTTTATAGATCATTAGCTCATCTCTCTTGATCACATTGTTGAGACATTTAATATCCTCAAGACACACTTCTTCAGATACATACAGATTCATAGCTTTGTATCTATGAATATCACTTAATTCCCTGCAACCCCCCAGACACACTCCTAGACTCAAAAAGAGACATCACTTCATTCAAAGGCAAGATAAAGATATATACTCCTTGCTAATGACGGAGCATGACAAGTCTTGATTCCCTTAAAGATCGGTGGGAGAAAGAAGTAGGTTTATTGATCAAAAATGATGGAGGGAATTCATTTATCTTGGATATGCCTGAGGCATAAAGTTATGAAGTTTATACATTTTCTGAATCAAATAACTTTAATTCATTTGTTCTGGGATTGTCCCAAACGTATTAATTTCTGGAGCTCAATATTTGATATCCTCTCTAACACTGTTAATGAAAGTTTAGCTTTATCATCCAATTATTTTAATTTGTTGCTGGTTGATTGTGATCAAGGGCGGCACGGTGGTGCAGCAGGTTAGTGTCACAGTCACACAGCTCCAGGGGCCTAGAGGTTGTGGGTTCGATTCCCACTCCGAGTGACTGTCTATAAGGAGTGTGGTGTGTTCTCCCTGTGTCTGCGTGGGTTTCCTCCGGGTGACTGTCTGTGAGGAGTGTGGTGTGTTCTCACTGTGTCTGCGTGGGTTTCCTCCGCGTGACCCTCTGTGAGGAGTTTGGTGTGTTCTCCCTGTGTCTGCGTGGGTTTCCTCCGCGTGACCCTCTGTGAGGAGTTTGGTGTGTTCTCCCTGTGTCTGTGTGGGTTTCCTCCGGGTGACTGTGAGGAGTGTGGTGTGTTCTCCCTGTGTCTGTGTGGGATTCCTCCGGGTGACTGTCTGTGAGGAGTGTGGTGTGTTCTCCCTGTGTCTGCGTGAGTTTCCTCCGGGTGACTGTCTGTGAGGAGTTGGTGTGTTCTCTCTGTGTCTGCGTGGGTTTCCTCCCACAGTCCAAAAACACACGTTGGTAGGTGGATTGGCGACTTAAAAGTGTCCGTAGGTGTGAATGTGTGTGTGTGTGTCTGTGTTGCCCTGTGAAGGACTGGCGCCCCCTCCAGGGTGTATTCCTGCCTTGCGCCCAATGATTCCAGGTAGGCTCTGGACCCACCGCGACCCTGAACTGGATAAGGGTTACAGATAATGAATGAATGATTGTGATCACAAAATGTATTCTATTGAAATCTCCTGGCATTATCATTAATTTGATAACTAAAGTTGAATTGTAGAAGTGAAGCATTACACAGTAACTCTGTGTTGAAAATGCTGTACATTTCCTTGACGCTCTATGATCATTTTGCTCTTTGGAGTTTTCTTTTTCTTCATAATCTTGTGAAAGTGAGGATAATACAGTCCACATATTTAGGCTCATGGGTAATTAATCCTGAGAGAACAGATTAAATTGGCCCATCACAGTCTGTGAAATGCTCATGTTTAATCAACACAAGAAGACAACACAAGAATGTGTTGAATGTGTTAAATCTTCAAACTGCACATGATCTACATTCACATCTTTTTTTTATTAAAACCTTCCAAGGAGTTTGATTAATGTGAGGTTGGAGGTGAGGTCTCTTTGCTCTAAGGTAAAACTATACAGTGCTGCCTTCCTCTGAGAGGGATCCTACTAAGTGTTGAACTGTGTTTTCTCTTTGAATTCAGCACAAGGACATGACATAAGACCTGGCAAAGAGGTAAGAAAATCCAGCACGCTGAAGGAACAGCTCCCCAAGAAATCAGCAGGGGGACATTAAAGATGGTTTCTCTGTTGCAAGGTTTCAGTTTAATCTGCATCATGACAAACCTGGTGCTGAAGGTCTTCTGCAGATGGACGACAGGTGAGGGGTTCTTTGATTTGTTTAACAAAAACATGTCTGACTGAAACCCACACGTCTGACCAAGAACCTTTCTAGTCTTTCCTCCTGTAAGTCAAAGTATAGACCTTGAGAAGGACTGCAGGACTGGGCTTAAGATGACATACTTATTACATCAAGTTTAAACTCAAAGCACCTTTTTATCTTAACTTTTAAGAAGAACATATAGAGATGAGTGAGAAACCACCTGCTTACCATCAACATTCACACATTTTACACAAAAAGAGCCATAGTGGGCCTTTAATTGTTTCTACTCTTTCCTTTCCATCACATCTCTGGCCCCCTCCAGAAGAAAGTGTAGGTCCCCCCCCAGACTATTTTTATTACTGAATGATATACTTATTTAACTCCTCATATAAGTCACAGCTTTTTCTGATACATGTTCTCGGTTCAATTGTTTTATACCAATGAAAAGATTTATAAATACTTCTTGAGAGCAGTTTAATAGAATAAATAAATATATAAAGCACTTTTTTATGCCTAAGTTGCAATCTCAATATTTTCAGGTACTATCATTATTTTCAAATAGTATCTCATTATAGACCGTATGTGATTGTATTGAGACATTATCCTCATTATTTGAGACAGTATGTGATGGTATTGAGACATTATCCTCATTATTTGAGACAGTATGTGATTGTATTGAGACAGTATCCTCATTATTTGAGACAGTATCCTCATTATTTTGAGACAGTATCTGATTGGATTGAGAAAGTATCCTCATTATTTTGAGACAGAATGTGATTTTATTGAGACAGTATGTAATTGTATTGAGACAGTATCCTCATTATTTGAGACAGTATCTGATTGTATTGAGACAGTATCCTCATTGTATTGAGACAGTATGTAATTGTATTGAGACAGTATGCTCATTACTTGAGACAGTATCTGATTGTATTGAGACAGTACCCTCATTGTATTGAGACAGTATGTAATCATATTGAGACAGTATCCTCATTATTTTGAGACATAAGTGATTGTATCTCATTGTTTTGAGATTGTTTCTATTATTGTCTAGTAGAGGGTAGGAAAAAGAGACAAAGGGCTACAAATATCCAGCAAATTACATGGCATAGCATCTCAAAACATTGACTCAGTATCTTAAAATACTGACTTAGTATTTCACAATATTGAGATAGCAACTTAGTTAATAATGGAAAATTAGGGTTAGCACTTGGTCAAAAAATGACGGCTGAATTGAATGTTCACATCTGAGACCCTTTGTGCCTTTCTATTGAATAAAAAAAGGAATTGACCCCCCTTTTTAACAACGCCTTGCCGAATTTAGTTCACTATTCCCGGGGTGGACAATCTCAGGCTTGCCCCCACGGTCCTTACCTCCGGGGATAAGACCCCCATCTCCGCCCACACCCATGCCCGACCCCTGCTCTCCCAACTCGGCCTCACTCACACCATCGCCCCGCTTCTAACCTCCGGGGCTCAACCTCCAGGAACCCAGCGCACCACTCGAACCTATCCGGCCCACACTTAAGCCCTCACATCAAGTTTAAACTCAAAGCACCTTTTTATCTTAACTATTAAGAAGGACATATAGAGATGAGTGAGAAACCACCTGCTTACCATCAACATTCACACATTTTACACAAAAAGAGCCATAGTGGGCCTTTAATTGTTTCTACTCTTTCCTTTCCATCACATCTCTGGCCCCCTCCAGAAGAAAGTGTAGGTCCCCCCCCAGACTATTTTTATTACTGGATGATATACTTATTTAACTCCTCATATAAGTCACAGCTTTTTCTGATACATGTTCTCGGTTCAATTGTTTTATACCAATGAAAAGATTTATAAATACTTCTTGAGAGCAGTTTAATAGAATAAATAAATATATAAAGCACTTTTTTATGCCTAAGTTGCAATCTCAATATTTTCAGGTACTATCATTATTTTCAAATAGTATCTCATTATAGACCGTATGTGATTGTATTGAGACATTATCCTCATTATTTTGAGACTGTATGAGATTGTATTGAGACAGTATCCTCATTATTTGAGACAGTATGTGATGGTATTGAGACATTATCCTCATTATTTGAGACAGTATGTGATTGTATTGAGACAGTATCCTCATTATTTGAGACAGTATCCTCGTTATTTTGAGACAGTATCTGATTGGATTGAGAAAGTATCCTCATTATTTTGAGACAGAATGTGATTTTATTGAGACAGTATGTGATTGTATTGAGACAGTATCCTCATTATTTGAGACAGTATCTGATTGTATTGAGACAGTATCCTCATTATTTGAGACAGTATGTGATCGTATTGAGACAGTATGTGATTGTATTGAGACAGTATCCTCATTGTATTGAGACAGTATGTGATTGTATTGAGACAGTATCCTCATTATTTGAGACAGTATCTGATTGTATTGAGACAGTATCCTCATTGTATTGAGACAGTATGTGATTGTAATGAGACAGTATCCTCATTATTTGAGACAGTATCTGATTGTATTGAGACAGTACCCTCATTGTATTGGGACAGTATGTGATTGTATTGAGACAGTATCCTCATTATTTGAGACAGTATGTAATCATATTGAGACAGTATCCTCATTATTTTGAGACATAAGTGATTGTATCTCATTGTTTTGAGATTGTTTCTATTATTGTCTAGTAGAGGGTAGGAAAAAGAGACAAAGGGCTACAAATATCCAGCAAATTACATGGCATAGCATCTCAAAACATTGACTCAGTATCTTAAAATACTGACTTAGTATTTCACAATATTGAGATAGCAACTTAGTTAATAATGGAAAATTAGGGTTGACGGCTGAATTGAATGTTCACATCTGAGACCCTTTGTGACTTTCTATTGAATAAAAAAAGGAACTGACCCCCCTTTTTAACAATGCCTTGCCGAATTTAGTTCACTATTCCCGAGGTGTACAATCTCAGGCTTGCCCCCACGGTCCTTACCTCCGGGGATAAGACCCCCATCTCCGCCCACACCCATGCCCGACCCCTGCTCACCCAACTCGGCCTCACTCACACCATCGCCCCGCTCCTAACCTCCGGGGCTCAACCTCCAGGAACCCAGCGCACCACTCGAACCTATCCGGCCCACACTTAAGCCCTCACATCAAGTTTGGCGAAAGCACCTTTTTATCTTAACTATTAAGAAGAACATATAGAGATGAGTGAGAAACCACCTGCTTACCATCAACATTCACACATTTTACACAAAAAGAGCCATAGTGGGCCTTTAATTGTTTCTACTCTTTCCTTTCCATCACATCTCTGGCCCCCTCCAGAAGAAAGTGTAGGTCCCCCCCCAGACTATTTTTATTACTGAATGATATACTTATTTAACTCCTCATATAAGTCACAGCTTTTTCTGATACATGTTCTCGGTTCAATTGTTTTATACCAATGATATAATATCCAGCAAATTACATGGCATAGCATCTCAAAACATTGACTCAGTATCTTAAAATACTGACTTAGTATTTCACAATATTGAGATAGCAACTTAGTTAATAATGGAAAATTAGGGTTAGCACTTGATCAAAAAATGACGGCTGAATTGAATTTTCACATCTGAGACCCTTTGTGCCTTTCTATTGAATAAAAAAAGGAATTGACCCCCCTTTTTAACAACGCCTTGCCGAATTTAGTTCACTATTCCCGGGGTGGACAATCTCAGGCTTGCCCCCACGGTCCTTACCTCCGGGGATAAGACCCCCATCTCCGCCCACACCCATGCCTGACCCCTGCTCACCCAACTCGGCCTCACTCACACCATCGCCCCGCTCCTAACCTCCGGGGCTCAACCTCCAGGAACCCAGCGCACCACTCAAACCTATCCGGCCCTCACTTAAGCCCTCCTCCTCGGACTAAACCATCCAGCCCGCCCCGCTGGAACGAGCTCCCACTGGGAGACTGGGAGAAGTTTTAAACCGCGTGAATTACGGTTCTCTATTGCTCCGGGCTCGGAGCACTTTTTTCGGCCAAGGGACCTCCAGGGGGGGCCCCTCTTGGCTCCGTCATCATTCCTTTAAGTCTCATTCCGCCCACTGCGAGACCTGGGGTTTTTAACCGCGGCATTCACGGTTCTCTATCACCCCGGGCTCGGAGCACTTTTCTCGGCCATGGGACCTCCAGGGGAGGCCCCTCTTGGCTCCGTCATCATTCCTTTAAGTCTTATTCCGCCCACTGCGAGACCTGAGTTTTTAAACCGCGTGAATTACGGTTCTCTATTGCCCCAGGCTCGGAGCACTTTTTTCGGCCACTCGGAGCACTCCTCGGCTCCGTCAATATTCCTTTGTCTCATTCCGCCCACTGCGAGACCTGCGAGGTACATCCAGGACTTTTTAAGGGTGCAACCTGCCTCCCTAAGCCCGCCACCGGCTCCCTCTAACCGGTGTACGGACTCTCGGGGCCCGCGCCCCAGAGACCCAGAGGTTCAGAAATTGCACCAAGTCCAATTTCACCCACTGCGAGACCTGGACTGCTCCAGAGGGCCGGGGGGGTGTTAGGCATTCGCCTTCCCCCGACAAATGTTTGAGTGGACGGGATGACTTTCAATGGATCGCAGTTTATTCACCCGCTCTGCCACTTACGACACCCGCACTCTGAATCAGGTCGTTTACGAGTCATTTCACACCCGGATCAAGAGACATTTGCTTTCAGGAGGGAGGTGGACCGAGGCGTTCATTAGCCCCGGTCCGGTTCCTGTGTCATGCGGCTCTCGTCACCGGCGGTGGGGAGGAAACCGCCTCCCACCGCGGCTATCCAAGACCAAGCTCACCGATGCTGGGCGCGGATGTATCGCTCCTTCTAGGCGGGATTCCGACTTAGAGGCATTCAGTCATAAGCCCTCGGATGATAGCCTTGCACCAGTGGCTGCACAGCCAAGCGCGAGTACCATGTATCCGAACCTGCAGTTCCTCTCGTACTGGGCTGGATTACTATCGGAGCAACGGTCAACATCAGTAGGGTAAAACTAACCTGTCTCACGACGGTCTAAACCCAGCTCACGTTCCCTGTTAGTGGGTGAACAATCGAACGCTTTGCGAATTCTGCTTCGCAATGATAGGAAGAGCCGACATCTAACCCAAAAAGCAGATGGAAGGATCGTTAGGCCCCGCTTTCACGGTCCGTATTCATACTGAAAATCAGGATCAAGCCGGCTTTTGCCCTTATGCTCTATGGGAGGTTTCTGTCCTTCCCTGAGCCCGCCTTAGGACACCTGCGTTACGCTTTGACAGGTGTACCGCCCCAGTCAAACTCCCCACCTGTCACTGTCCCCGGAGGGACTCGCCCCGGGCAGGGAAGCCCGCAACATGAGTGTACCTGGACTCACTGCCAAGCGACCCACCCAGGGCTTAGCACCTTCGAACAAGGAACCCCCAGCAAGGAAAGGGTTCCCACCGACACCTTCACCGGGTTAGAGAGGTAACAGTAAGAGTAGTGGTATTTCACGGACAGCCCGCCCCGGTGCTGGCCTTTGGCAGGCCTCCCACTTATTCTACACCCCCTATGTAGCCTCCCAGTGACAGACTAGAGTCAAGCTCAACAGGGTCTTCTTTCCCCACTGATTCTGCCAAGCCCGTTCCCTTGGCTGTGGTTTCGCTAGATAGTAGGTAGGGACAGTGGGAATCTCGTTAATCCATTCATGCAGGTCACTAATTAGATGATGAGGCATTTGGTTATCTACAGCAGAGCGGGCTACTCTGTTTCGGAGGTTTTAACGCTGCCCCCTGCAGCGCCGTTGAGTGTCTCTTGATCCGTTTGAGCCCGACCTAGAGATAGAACATCCTTCTTCCTTCTTCCGAGAAGACGCTTCGGTCCGTGTCGTCTTCTCGGTCTCATCGGATTCGAAACGATACCTTGTCCACGGTGGATTACCTGTGAACACAAGCAGGGGTTTGAACACAGGTCGAATCCGGCCGTATTTATTACAACGTCAAACATAGTGAAGCTGAATGGATCAACCAGGCTAGCCTCGCCCGTGACCTCTCCCGGGTATCCACAGAGAGGGAGGGCGGGGAAGCCCGCACGCCATTAGATCGGAGCCGATACTGTATACCTTGATACCTTCCCACTCACAGAAGAGAACGGGCCATGACGGAACCAACTTAACCACCACCCCTCCCTTGTAAGGGAGTCTGACCGGCTAGACCACACATGTTGGGTCCGCATTGGGCCAACCAACCAGACTGTCATGCAGGTTACCAGCCTGATGTGAACAACGTCTCCCCTGGGTGGCGTTGCTCTTACAGTCAAACCCTAGCAGGGGACCAACCGTGTGGTCGGGGATGAAGAACCCATCACGGGAAGAAGTTCCCCATCACCGAGTCACTATTTTTGTTTTGTACCCTGTTCTGTATGGCGCCTGACCGTGCCGGCATGTTCGCCTCAGTTGAAACCAGGCTGGCGCTCCTTCCCAGTGTAGTCACTGCGTTAGAGTCTTTAAGCCATCCCATCGTGCCATCGACCGACACAGGACTGGTAGGTTATATACTCGTCCACACGTCACTAGGGACGGCCGTTTTGCCGTTACCTCATGGGCCCAAGGGTCGGCGATCACCCCCGATATGCTACCAGCACAGTTCGTCCATTCAGCTAGGAAGCTTGACCTATTCACGCCTTTGCCTCTAGCCTCATAGATCGACTGTCACCAGCGCACACCAAAGAGAATCAACTCGTCCTTTGCCCATGAGGATGGGTTTTCACCCTACCTAATAAAGTGTGGGTCGGAGACCCAAGCCCAAAGTCAGCCAGCAGCCTTCCGGGAATAGGTGACCAACACCTGGGATCTATCGAGGATAGATCATACCAACCCACGAAAGAGATGTTCCCAGAAGAGACATCTCCTAGCCAAGCACCATCTTTGCCCTCGGAACCTATAGGGTTTTGGAACGCCATTCGGAGCCTATGAGATGCCCTTCGAGACCTAAGCAACTTCGGTGATCGAACACCAGCTAGGGACGTTGCACCCTGAGGGGCTTGCCATAGTGGTGGTCCCCGCCCCAGGGAACCAGCACTTGGGTACCTGCACTACAACCTGCTAGCGCAAAGTACCCGGGGAGACCTGGCTAATGTGAACGTTCGGTCAGTCTGTCACATGGGAAGCCTCTCTTAGCCTCCCTGACCGCACAGGACGTTGCCCGGTTTTACCACGAGGAGGTGGAGGCACACAATGCTTTGACTCGGAGTCCCTGGAGCTGGGTCTACCACCCTGCTCACCTTAACGAACTCCGGGGTTTATTTACATAGTTACCCCCGCCGTTTACCCGTGCTTGGGTGAATTTCTTCACTTTGACATTCAGAGCACTGGGCAGGAATCACATTGTGTCAAAACCGTCCAAGAGCCTTCACAATGCTGTGTTTTTATTAAACAGTCGGATTCCCCTGGTCCGTGGCAGTTCTAATTCGGCTGTTGGGTGCCGGTCGAGAGAACCGCCTCGGAGCTGGCGAGACTCACACCCGATAGATCCACGAGGCCTCGGCTCGTCGCACCCGGCTCCAGTCACACCGCTCTGGTCCCCCCAAGCCCTTACGGCCGGCGACGCATCCGCACACAACTCCCGAGTCTTCCCCCCCACGTCCGAACGGGAGAACGGAAGGCCGCGCTCGCGAGTGTGGCCGGGACCCGGCGATGGGCCTCGGAGCCCGGCCGACTTTGGGAAGGAAGGGCCGAAGATGAAACGCGGCGGAGGTTCGTCCCCTATGGAGTCCCATCCACGACCGCCTCCCAACGTCACCGACCGAGTCCCCTAAGCACCGCCGGGAGGGAACATCGACTTCTTCGCGTGGCTGCGACCCATGCACTTTAACCGACAGACGCAGGAGTCAACCCGGGCGCCGTGCGCTTTTGCCCGCATGACCCTCAGGGCAAGGGCGAACCAGAACAGTTCCCCGGAGCCAGGCCGCTCCGGGCCCTCGGCCTACGCTTCAGCTAAAGGGCCCGACCGAGCCCAGCCATTAGAGCCAATCCTTATCCCGAAGTTACGGATCTGTTTTGCCGACTTCCCTTACCTACATTGTTCCAACACGCCAGAGGCTGTTCACCTTGGAGACCTGATGCGGATATTGGTACGGCCTGGGGGGAAATTCACTATACCTCCCCCAGATTTTCAAGGGCCGATGGGGAATGTCCCGGCTGCCTCACAGATGCATGCGGCTTTCAGAGCGTTGAGCCCCTTTCTCGGGACAATCCCATTCCAGGGGGCTCCAGCTCTTTAGCAAGGAGAGAGAATCCTCCCCGGGGTTCCCACCGACGTCTCCGTGTTCGTTTGCGTTACCGCTATGAGAGCGCCTCTCGGCACTCAATCTCCCCGCTCCCAGGTTCGGGGATATTGGCCCGATCCCCTTTCGGTCAGCGAGAGGCAGACGAGACCATCGCCCCAGCATTTCCGAACGGCGTTCGCCTATCCCTTAGGACCGACTAACCCACGGCCAAGCGCTGTCGGCGTGGAACCCTTCTCCACTTCGGCCTTCAAAGATTCCATCTGAATATTTGCTACTATCACCAAGATCTGCACCCGCGGCGGCTCGACCCAGGCTCACGCCAGAGGCTTCAGCGCCGTCGCGGCGTACGGTCTGTGTTTCAAATTGGGGATTGTGACACCTGCGACGGCCGGGTATGGGCCCGACGCTCCAGCGCCATCCATTTTCAGGGCCAGTTGATTCGGCAGGTGAGTTGTTACACACTCCTTAGCGGATTCCGACTTCCATGGTCACCGCCCCGCTGTCTATATCAACCTACACCTTTCCTGGGGTCTGATGAGCGTCGCGTCTGGCGCCCTAACCCACGCGTTCGGTTCATCCCGCAGCACCAGTTCTGCTTACCAAGTGGCCCACTTGGCACCATCATTCGATCATTCGGCTCCGAGCCTGTGAGCCGGGCCTCTTACTCATTTAAAGTTTGAGAGTAGGACGAGGCCGTTTCGGCCCCGCAGCCTATAATCATTGCTTTACCGGATAAAACTGAGTTTGGTGCCAGCTATCCTGAGGGAAACTTCGGAGGGAACCAGCTACTAGATGGTTCGTTAAGTCTTTCGCCCCTATACCCAGGTCGGACGACCGAATTAAACGTCAGGACCGCTACGGGCCTCCACGCAGGGTTTCCCCTGGCTTCGCCCTGCCCAGGCATAGATCACTATCTTTCGGGTACCACCGCGTATGCTCTTGCTCCACTCTCCACTCGGTGGAGAGCAGGCCGGTGGTGCGCTGTCAACCCACCATGGACGGGGTGTCTTAGATCCCACCTCAGCCGATGCGCGCCGGCCTTCACCTTCGTTGCGCCTCCGGGGTTCAAGCCCTTTGACTCGCATACGCGTTAGACTCCTTGGTCCGTGTTTCAAGACGGGTCAGCTGGGGTACGAACTTAGCCACTGACCTTAGGCGTTTGGGTGCTGTGTGCCTGGATCACCCCCCGTATCGCCGTAGCGGGCCTAGCCCGGGGCTGAGGACAGCCCAACCGGCCCGCTTCGACCGAAGGATCGGGGGGGGGGCCCATCCCCATCCCCATCCCGAAGGAGGGGAGAACGCGGAAAGGACATTGCTCCGCGGCCCCGGCGTTATCGGCAAAGTCGGAGCGAGGGGCTGTAGCGGAACGCCCGTGTCCGTGGCCGTGTGGGCCCCATCTCCGGACGCACCTACCTTCACCCTTGGGCCCTTCCAAGCCTAACCGGAGCCGGTCGCGACTCACCACCACGCAGGGAAAATGCACCTGACGGGTCGAGCCTTCATACGCCCAAGAGGCCCGAAGTCGGGAGGCGAAGCTCAGGGCCGAGCAGGGAGTGGGGTCGCCCCCTCTCTCGCCCGGATGAACTCGCCTCCAAGTCACGGAACCACACGAGCGCGGGCCGTCCGCCCAGCTGAATCCCGCGGGGCGGTCTTCTCGGTCCCCCGACCCTTTACCTCTCAACGGTTTCACGCTCTCTTGAACTCTCTCTTCAAAGTACTGTTTTCAACTTTCCCTCACGGTACTTTGTTCACTATCGGTCTCGTGCCGGTATTTAGCCTTAGATGGAGTTTACCACCCACTTTGAGCTGCATTCACAAGCAACCCGACTCCGGGAAGCCCGATCTACCCGGCGGGAGGCGGGGCGATACCGGGCCTTCACCATCTATGGAAGACACTTCCTTGCAAAACTTGGTCCCACGTCCGCACCGAGACTAAACGGACTTCCGTATGCTACATTTCCCGGCCCACCTTGGTCAGGGGAAAGAGGGATTCAGCGCTGGGCTCTTCCCTCTTCGCTCGCTGCTACTAAGGGAATCCTTGTTAGTTTCTTTTCCTCCGCTTACTGATATGCTTAAGTTCAGCGGGCTGTCTCGTCTGATCTGAGGTCGCGCTACGAGGCAGTTTTGTGGGGCGCGGGGCGCGAACCCCCCGGCCGCTCGCCGTATTACGGTGCCCACCCTCCAACGGCGGGAAGCCCAGCGGGGAGAGACGATAAGGGATGGGACCCGGACCTAATGGCTCTCCCTACGTCCGGAGCTCTCGCCACACGGTGGTTTAAGAACCGAGTCTGGGTTTAGAAAGACGAAGGGCCGTCCGAGGTGGAGGCCCTGTGAACTTCCAGCCGCGGTCTAGGAAGACCGATCGATGGGTAAAGCGACCCTCAGACAGGCGTGGCCGCGGGATGGACCCCCGCGGCCGCAATGTGCGTTCGAAATATCGATGATCTGTGTTCCGCATTTCACATTATTTAACGCAGTTTCCCGCGTTCTTCATCGATGCACGAGCCAAGTGATCCACCGCTAAGAGTTGTATCATTTTGCCCGCCCCTACGGAAGGGACTTTGGGTTAAAGCCTTTTGAACAACAGAATTTAAGGGTTTAGGTTAGGTTCACGTCCCTTGGATGAGATGGAAGGGATTCATGAACAAAGGGAATTTTATGGTCGGGTGACCCCGGGCTGGGGGTCATTAAACCCGGCTTGGCATCCAGATGGATCGCCTCGGTGGTGCCCAACCTTTCCTTTTTTACGTGTTAGGAGACCAAGACACCCGGGTGTGTAGATGGCTAGCGTGCGCTCTTAACCTCGCTGTTTCCAGCGAGGCCCGGTGGTTCGCTTCCAAGTCCCCAGCAATTGGGAAATCTGAAAGATTCCACTAAGACCGGCTTTGCGCCGGTCCACGCCTCGGGGGGTTTCTCTGGGCCCCGTCAACTCGCGCACGGCCATCGGGGTAAGTTTGCCTTAGCTTGCGTACGGGTCCCGGTCTAAAGTTTGTACCCGGTGTGCGCTCCAGCCACGCTCTCCCCCCGGAGGGGATGAGCGGGCCCGGTGGTGCGCTCCCAAGTCCCCACGGAGGGTGAGGCTGGGTGGAGATCCCACCTGTGTTCCACATCCGGGGCTCATCAGCCCCTTCAACTCGCGCACGGGTCTCAGACTATTTATACGGTCCGTCATTCGCGAAGCCCAGGGAGCTGCCGATATACACCTCCCGATCCCTGCATGCGCTCTTAAGCTCCGCTCTAACCCGAGAGGGAAAGAGTTTCGCCCGTGGTGCGCTCCCGTCCGGAAGATCCCAACAAGGCCGGCGAACACCGGCCAACGCCCTGGGGGTTGCATTAGCCCCTTTGACTCGCGCATGCAGAATTAAAGCCTTTAACGATCAATGGTTTGGTTTAACAACCGGCGGCCGGCTCCGTTACCACTCGAGACCCCCGAACGGGGGTGGTGGCCGGCAACCTATGCACCCAAAGGCGGTCCTCCCATAACCCCGAGTTCCGAGGTCAGCTCGCTCCGTCCCCCCCGGAGGGAGACTCACTTTAGCCTACGACGAAAGGTACGAGGTGTCTGGGGTCCATACCTTTAAGGTACCCACCGGGGGATTTGGCCTTGCTTAAAGACCGAGTGGCTACTGGCATGGAGGGCGGGCACCCACCATGGCCAGGTCACCGTTAATGATCCTTTCGCAGGTTCCCCTACGAAAACCTTGTTACGACTTTTACTCCCTCTAGATGCCCAGGTTCGATCAACTTCCCACCTCAACGAGGCAAAGGGGCACCTCAGGGACGATCCGAGGACCTCACCAGGCCATCCAATCGGTAGTAGCGACGGGCGGTGTGTACAAAGGGCAGGGACTTAATCGACGCGGGCTGGTGACCCGCGACTACTTGGAATTCCTCGTTCAAGGGGAAAAGTTACAATCCCCTA
This sequence comes from Hoplias malabaricus, assembly GCF_029633855.1. Lineage (NCBI taxonomy): Eukaryota > Metazoa > Chordata > Actinopteri > Characiformes > Erythrinidae > Hoplias > Hoplias malabaricus. Next base: position 36,072,597 of record NC_089819.1, on the reverse strand, counting down.
TCCCCAGCGGGGAAGGCGTTCATAGGATTGCCCAGGCCTTTCGGCATAGGATGGATGCACACGCTGAACCAGCCAGTGTAACTCACGTGCGGCCCCGGGCGTCTAAGGGCATCACAGACCTGTTATGGCCCCGAATCTCATACGGCTTTGCCTCGCCTCGGATCGCTCTAAGAAGTTCGGCCACCGACCGCTGACCCCTCGGGCCGCCTGCCCCCACAGGGACCCAGGGAGGGCCGTGTAACTTTTTAAGGCACAGGGTCTCGTCCGTTATCAGATTTAACCAGACAAATCGCTCCACGAACTACCAACGGCCATGCACCACCACCCACAGAATCAAGAAAGAGCCATCAATCTGTCAATCCTTACCGTGTCCTGGCCGGGTGAGTTTCCCCGTGTTGAGTCAAATTAAGCCGCAAGTTCCACTCCTTGTGGTTCCCTTCCGTCAATTCCTTTAAGTTTCAGCTTTGCAACCATACTCCCCCCAGAGCCCAAAGACTTGTGGTTTCCCACACGCTGCCCGGCGGGTCATGGTCGCTAACCTAACGCCGCCGGATCGTGGGTCGGCATAGTTTACGGTCGGAACTACGACGGTACCTGATCGTCTTCGCTCCCTCGACTTTCGTTCTTGATTAATGAAAACATTCTTGGCAAATGCCTTCGCTTTCGTCCGTCCCACACCGGTCAACGAATTTCACCTCTGTCGGTGTGGTACGAATGCCCCCGGCCGTCCCTCTTAATCATTGCCCTCAGTCCTTAAAACCCACGAAATAGGACCGTGAAAGCCCCGGAGCCCCACTCCGGAACGACCAGCGGTACCGAAAGAGAGACCCCGACGCCCCACGGAGGGCCCTATTCCATTATTCCTAGCTCAGTCAGACATGGCACGTGTCAGCCTGCTTTGAGCGCTCTGCTTTGTTCAAAGTAAACGCTTCCGGACCCTCCAACCCACCGCGCACCGCAGTGAAATTACCCAGCTAAGGGCTTCTCCGCCGCCGGTGAGCAGAGGATACCGGTGGTAGGGACTGAGTCTCACAACATCCACCCCGAGACGGAGGGTCACCCCCAAAGGGAGCTTCCCACCCATCCGGACTGTCCAGGAGATCCGAGACCCGTCCCCATATCCAACTACGAGCTTTTTAACTGCAGCAATCTTAGCATACGCTATTGGAGCTGGAATTACCACGGCTGCTGGCACCAGACTTGCCCTCCAATGGGTTCTCACTCACGGATGTAGATTGAGTTCATTTCGGTTACGCTCCACAGGATCATAGGACCCGCATCGATATTTTTCGTCACTGCCTCCCCGTGTCGGGAATGGGTAATTTGCGCGCCTGCTGCCTTCCTTGGATGTGGTAGCCGTTTCTCAGGCTCCCTCTCCGGAATCGAACCCAGATTCCCCGTTACCCGTGGTCACCACGGTAGGCCCATAGCCTACCGTCGAAAATTGATAGGGCAGACACTCGAATGATACGTCGCCGCCCCGGAGGGCTTAACGATCGGCCAAAGGTTATCTAGAGTCACCAAAGCGACCCGACCGGAGCCGGGAGAGTTTTTCGGTTCTGATAAATGCACGTATCCGGGGGACAGGGGCCGGGAGAATATTTCACGCCAACCCCCAGAACCCTTCCAACGCTTCGTTTGCATGTATTAGTTCTGGAATTACCACAGTTATACCAAGTAACGTGTGGAGCGATCAAAGGAACCATAACTGATTTAATGAGCCATTCGCAGTTTCACTGTACTTAGTGTGTACCCCGTGTGTACTTAGACTAGCGTGGCTTAATTTTTGAGACAAGCATATGATACTGGCAGGATCAACCAGACCGATCCCCCTGGATCTCAAACCCTGGCTGAGGAAAGAGAGGGGGCGCATGGTGCCAGTGAGAATAATCTCAAGGGACACCAGCGAAGAGGATTGAATGCGACCCCGCTGTGGGGGTCTGCAATCGGCTCCGCAACTTGGAAAACGTATAATTCTCGCCCGGACGGTGCAGGCTAGGGGACGGGTCCTTCCCTCAAACGGATCCCGACTCTAAGGCACCACCGACGCGGACGTTGAACGGACCTACTGTTGGATCGACCGACCAAGTCCCCCTCGGAACAATTCTGGACAAGCGGACGCCTCTTACGGGCATCCACGAGCCATGGAGGCTGGGAGCACAAGGCGGGGAGGATCGTTCTAAGCACGGTATTTCGGCTTAGAAGCCTGCCCCTGGTGCTCCGCGTATACCGAGCTCAAACGGTCGTAAAGGACGGCCGTTAAGGGAAGAGAATGGAAGAGAATCCTGGCCCCCTCAAAGCGCGAGGAGGTCGGCATAGGTTTACGGTTCGCCCCCGGAGCCTACGGAAGTCTGCGTTTAAGAAGACGAAGGGTCGATCTGTAGACCGACCCTGCGAACTTCCAGCCGCAGTCTGTGGAAGACCGATCCGTGTCACCTCTAATGCGCTCTTTGCCTCCGGCCATTTCCAGCCGGGGCCCGGTGGTGCGCTCCCACGTCGGGAGATCCCACGGACCGGCGGATAACCGCCGGCCAACGCCTCGGGGGTTACGCGGCCCCGTCGACTCGCGCACGGGCAAATTTATGGGTTTAAAAAGGCACGGGCAAATTTATGGGTTTAAAAAGGGGGAAAATCCTCATACGTTCGACCCCCCGGTGCCCAGGGAAGTTGACCCTCCCCGGGCAGGCATATCGAACGAATCATCGGTTGTAAAACGACTCTTTCGGGACGGGGGAAACCCCTCATACGCTCGACCCCCCATGCCCAGGAATGTTTTACCTTCCCAGGCATACATCGAACGAATCATCGGGGTGGAAACGGGCTTAACCGGGTTAACACAATCGACGGGGCGGCCCGTTCCACCCACCCCACAAGTGGGCAGATGGTCAGTGGCCTATAGACCCACAGGCCGTCCCAATACCACCGTGATATGAGATCCGGGGTTGGGACTCGACCTTAAAGGTACCCGGTCGAGGCGGACCGAGTGGAAACCACTCTGATTTATGACAGTGACCCCACTGACAGGCCCCACGGACCTTGGGGACCACTCCCCATCGCTCTGCCCGGCACCTGGGTTGGAAACCGGGACTAATTTCGTCAGTAATACGCTATTCGTCTCAATGATCTTACTGGTCCATAAGCCCGGACGGGTGACATCGAACGCAACCGAGAAAGAGAAACGCCCCATAATTTTATATATTTTTACATTTAATTCGTGTTGTACCGTTTTGGTACACTCAAGCAAATAATAAACTAAGATTGTGTAATGCACAGGAGAAAAACATATTTAACATGTACAACAAATGAAAACGTAAACATTTTTGGGTTTGAGCATGCGCAAAGCTGCAAAGTAACACATTTCGACAAAGTAGCACAACTCTGCGGTGTTGCATAGTTTCTTACTGTGACGTAGCAACAAGCTAATGTCTTCTTCCAAATTAAACGCCAATTTTACTGCTCTGATTCTTTTTTTTATGTATTGCCAAACGGGCATAAAACATGGTTTAGTATTTTAACATTTGCAGTGCGAAGTGACTTTACTGACTAAATCCCATAAGACAAACACAGTGGACATCCTGAGGATCTTATGGAAAGCCATTTTAGTTTTGTGTGACTGAATGTACATTACAGATATGTGCAATATATATTTTTGGATATCTCTAACCTAGATTTGACTAGTCATTATTTTCATTCAAGATATCTAGAATTTAATTTCAGATATCTACAATTTAGTTACAGATATCTTAAAATATATTTAAGAAATCCTTAATATGGATGGAATTTAAGATGTCTTTAATTGGAATTATGACTATTCAAAACAAAAGGCAAGATATTATGACAAGCAATTTTAGCTTTTAATAATTTTTTCTTGATTCAATGAATTCAAATCAAATCAAATCAAATCAAATTTATTTATATAGCGCTTTTCACAACTGATGTTGTCACAAAGCAGCTTCACAGAATTCCAGTAAGACAAGATTTGACATGAAATGTAAAGACAAATGTAAAACCCTCAAGTGAGCAAGCCAGGGGCGACAGTGGCAAGGAAAAACTCCCCCAGCTGAGGAAGAAACCTTGGGAGGAACCAAGGCTCATAAGGGGTGACCCATCCTCCTCTGGTCAATCTACTGGTGATGATAGTTAGTAGTCCATGAGAACTTCAGTGTAGGGACAGCTTCAAGGCACTTGGTGGTTGCTGGAGCGTGGGCAGCTCGTCTGAAGCGTGGAGGAGGATCTCGACAGTCATCCATCAGTGTCCAGACAGACAGGTGGGCAGTCGTTTACTCAGAAAGATGTAAAGGGATGGAATTAGTTTTGAACTGTTTTGTGTTTGTAAAGTAGAAAATATGAAAATTTCCAGAGTGTGGCTAATGACTCCGGCAGATCTGACTATGACAGCATTAACTAAAAGGAGAGAACCAGGAGGACACACAGACACGGGAGCATCCTGAAACACTGGCATCCCTCCGCTCCACCGTCAACAAACCTGAGTGATCGCGAGAAGCGGCGGGACGACAGCACCAGCGTCTCAGTATACTATAATTCCCTGTGTCCATGGACCCCCCAGATCTGCCGCCTTTATCTATGGGGGAGCATTAGCTACCAAATGATAAACTAAACAAATGAGTTTTTAGCCTACATTTGAAGATTGCGACTGTGTCTGAGTCCCGAACATTTTCTGGAAGATCATTCCAGAGTTGGGGGGCTTTATAAGAAATGGCTCTTCCCCCAGCTGAGGCCTTCTGAATTCTGGGAACATTTAAAAATCCAGTATTCTGTGATCTGAGTGAACGTGGGGGCTCATAATAGGAAATTGTATCTTGAAGATATTCAGGAGCAAGCCCATGTAGAGCTTTATATGTTAATAACAAAATTTTGTAGTCAATGCGGAATTTAACAGGCAGCCAATGAAGTGATGATAAAACTGGGCTGATATGTTCAAATTTTCTAGTTTTAGTGAGGACCCTAGCTGCAGCATTTTGAACTAGTTGAAGTTTTCTTAAATTGCTGCTGGTGCATCCTGACAGTAGTGCGTTACAGTAGTCAAGCCTTGAAGTAATAAAGGCATGTACTAATGTTTCTGCGTCCTGAAGGGATAAGGCATTTCTAATCTTAGCAATATTGCGAAGATGTAAAAAAGCTGTCCTAGTGATACTACCTATGTGTTGATCAAATGATAAATCCGGGTCAATTATGACACCAAGATTTTTTGCTGCTGAACCAGGTTTAACTGGAAAGTTAGCTAGATTTAAAATTAAGTCTGATAATTTATTTCTTGTCACTTTTGGACCCAAAAGCAGGACCTCTGTTTTGTTGCTGTTTAGGAGGAGGAGTTACGCAACATCCAGCCTTTCACGTCTTTTACACAGTCCTCTATTTTCTTTAATCTGTGTTTGTCATCGGGCTTGGCTGAAATATACAATTGTGTGTCGTCTGCGTAACAGTGAAAGTTAATGTCATGGTTTCTTATAACTGTGCCTAGCGGTAACATGTATAATGTAAATAATAATGGTCCTAAAATAGAGCCTTGTGGAATTCCAAATCTTACTTTAGAATAATTTGAATTTAGATTGTTTACTTTTACGAATTGATAACGTTCCGTTAAGTAAGATTTAAACCATAATAGGGCTGTCCCTGTGATTCCAACCATGTTTTCTAACCTTTCTATGAGAATATTGTGGTCTATTGTATCGAAGGCTGCGCTTAGGTCAAGAAGCACCAACAGGGATACGTGGCCTTGATCAGAGGCAAGAAGAAGATCATTTGTTATCTTGACTAGAGCTGTCTCTGTACTATGATGTTGCCTGAATCCAGATTGGAATTTTTCATATATATGATTCTTATGTAGATATGAACTAAGTTGTTGGGCCACAGCTTTTTCTAAGATCTTAGACAGAAATGGCAAATTTGAAATAGGCCTGTAATTAGACAGTGTACTAGCATCAAGATTTGGTTTCTTGATCATAGGTTTAATAACTGCTAGTTTAAAAGCTTTGGGTACATGGCCCAGACTAAGCGATGAGTTTACTATAGTTAAAAGAGGATCAATAATAGCTGGTAGTACTTCTTTGAGCAACTTTGTGGGAATTGCATCAAGTGTGCAAGTTGTACAGTTTGCGGAGGTGATAATCTTCTCTAGTTCTAATTGTGGGAGTGGGCAAAAGGTTTCAAGTCTTTCTTTTACAGTTATATTATGTTTTATTTCATTCACATCAGGTGGCAGCCAGGATGGATTTGATCCTGTGGCTAGAGTTTGTTGTCTAATATTCTCAATTTTATTATTAAAAAAGTCCATAAAATCTTTACTGGTGAGAGTTGCTGGAATTAGTTGTTCAGAACCTGCTTGATTTTTTGTAATTCTAGAAAACACACTAAACAGTGCTCTCGGATTATTTTTATTATGGGAGATCAGCGAGGCCAGATATGCTGAGCGAGCTTTAGTGAGGGCATTTCTATACTCTATAAGGCTGTCCTTCCAGGCAGAATGGAACACTTCAAGCTTGGTTGATCGCCATTTCCGCTCTAGTTTTCGTAATGTTTGTTTTAAAGTACGGGTCTTATCGTTATACCATGGTGCGAGCTTTTTCTGTCTTATACTTTTATGTTTAAGTGGTGCTACCTTTTCTAAAGTAGATCGACAGGTATTTTCTAGGTAATCAGTTAGTACATCTAGGTCCATTGGGTCTGATGGAGTTGGAACTGGGGTCGATAGTTCTGGTAGGTTTTCTATAAATTGTAGGGCGGTAGATGGTTTTATTATACGCCTTGTAGAATAGCGAGGGTTCTTACATATATTATGGCTAAAACGTAGCTCATATGAAATTAAGTAATGATCGGAGATTGCTGAGGATTGCGGTAAGATATTAATTTTGTCAATGTTAAGACCTAGTGTCAGAACTAAGTCTAAAGTGTGGCTGTAGTAGTGTGTAGGCCCTGTTACATTTTGAGTAATACCAATAGAGTCTAAGATTGAGGTAAATGCCTTTTTTAGTGGGTCACTTTCCTTCTCAAAATGGATATTGAAATCTCCTACAATTATAACTTTATGATTGCACACCGCTAGGTTTGTAGCAAAATCGCTGAATTCTTTCAGAAATTCTAAGTAAGGCCCTGGTGGTCTGTAAATGTTGCATAATAAAAATGCGTCCTTTTTTGTGACCGGATTTGTAATAATAGTGGAGAGAACCTCAAAAGAAGAGAAGGTGACACATTGTTTAAGACTAATTTCTAGGGTATTTTGGTAAATTACACATACTCCACCTCCTTTGCCTGATATTCTTGGGCTATGTGCATAATTATAGCCTAGGGGGGTGGCTTCATTTAGTGCTAAATATTCATTTGGTTTAACCCACGTTTCCGTGAGACAGAAAACATTGAATTTATGATCACTTATAATATCATTTACGATGAGTGCTTTTGAGTTTAGTGATCTTATGTTGAGTAACCCAAATTTTAGTTCTGAGGTGTTGCTGCTAGGTGTTGTGTATGATTTAATATTGATTAGGTTGCTGAAACAGGCTGATTTTGTTTTTCTACTTTTACATTTAGTTCGGGGGAAAGACACAGTCTCAATACAGTTGAACCTGGGTGACGTCTCAAGACAGTTCGCAGACGGTCGGTTTAGCCTGTCTGTCTGCGGCCTGGTCCCGGCTCTGGATTGTCAGCAGCTATCTACACTACTCTGCTGACTAACTAAAAGACTATGTGCTATACTGCAAGAAAGTAAGGCAGCACCCTCCCGCGTGGGGTGGATACCATCCCTACCTATAAGACCAGGCTTGCCCTCAAAACGTAACCAATTGTCTATAAAGCCCACTTGATTTTCGGAACACCACTTGGACATCCAGCAGTTTAACGCCCAAAGTCTGCTGTAAGCTTCGTCGCCACGCCGCATTGGTATGGGGCCAGAGCAGATTACGGCATCGGACATCATCTGGGCCAGTTTAATCACCTCTCTAATATTACCCTTAGTTACCTCAGACTGCCGCAGACGAATATCATTGGCCCCTACATGAATGACTACCCTCGAATATCTCCTATTAGCTAACAGTCTAAGGTTGCCACTAATATCCGGCGCTCTGGCTCCCGATAAACAGCTAACTGTTACTGCCGGCGCCCCTAAAGGAGTAGCTAATTTCACGTGCCGAACAATAGAGTCTCCTATAACCAGAGCACTCTTAACAGGCTCCTCAGCGGGTGCTTCGCTGAGCAGGGCAAACCTGTTTGACACGCGAATCGGAGGAGCGTGGTGTCCCGGTGGGCTAGCTTTGGCCTCAGCGTTAGCATCAGCCTTAGCTTTCCGGCTATGACGCCGAGACGTCACCCATTCACCCCGCTGTGAGGGCTCTAACGCCGGAGTCGTGGGGGTGCTAACTCTCCCTAAGGCACCCGGAGTTGCTAACACTGAATCTCGCTGTTTATCCCTCAACAATAATAAGCTCCGGATGCGCACTTCTAGCTGGTCCACTTTATCCACCAGGGAGCTAACTAGCTGACACTTACTACAAATACAACCACTATATTTATCGCTAGAGGTGGAAAAGGGGGTTAAACTAAACATGCCACACTCTGAGCAGGCAAAACAGCCAGTAGTAGCCATGGAATTGCAGGTACTTACCGCTTTTAGTGAATTTTAGTAACTTACACCAAGAACGTTACTCCAGGGTCCGGTGGCAGTTTTAGTGCCTCTGTAATGAATATTCCTGCGGAGACAATCTAAAAGATAGATCTATGGATGGTTAGTAGGTTATAAAAACAGATATAAATATAGAAATAACAATGGAAACGAGTAAACAGGAAAACCCGAGCGATCAAAACAGCTTCCAAACGGGTACAGAAACAGCCAAACGGGTTGCCAGATCTAAGACTCAATTTGAATTAAGAATTCAATTTGCACATGTGAAAATTCAGTTGTTACTAGTTTAAAAGCTATTTTTACTAGTAAGAATTTAAATCTTACTAGCAAGATTTCAATTGTCACTAGAAGAAATTTAATTTCTGATATCAGGAATTTAATATTTACTAGTAAATATTGTAGTATTTATTGTTTTTACTAGTAAAAATTTTATTTTTGATATAAAAAATGTAATTTTTATTAGAAAAATGTAATTGTTACTTGTGATAATTTAAGAGTTTTCTTTTTATTAGTTACCCCGGTGATTCCAACAATACTTGCATTGCAACTGCATCATTCAAACTAGGTTTGCTAATGTAGTTATAGTATATGCTTTTGGGAAACACAACTCAGGTAAGTTACAGGTGGTGAAAACAAGTTAATATTAATATGACAATTATAATTTTGTGCACATTAGTGAATTTAGTGTTTATTTTGTTTTTCAAAATGAATAGAATAAAAATGAATTGCCTAAAAAGTGTTAGAGCCATTTTTGTTTATTGTATAGCAAATTTGGATTTAATACTTTATTAATATTTGTAACATAATTTTGAGATATATTTATGGTCAGCAACATTATAGTAAGTAAATTTATAGTATAAGAATTTTGAAATGTAATTGTTTTAATGTGATGCAATCTGATGGGTTGCTGAGTTTAGTATAAATGTGTGAGGGTGCATAGAAGACGGCAGAAGTCTCAAGCCTAGGAGTAACACAGTCTTTTGACCGTAACACTACTTAATTTAGAAGTCAGGAATTCATCTTTTGTTTTGTATGATTTTAAGTTCATAGTAAAGATAAAAATGAAAAGTTTTGGATTCGAGACCTTTTATTTTCTGATACGTGTCACATGTAAAAGAACTTCGGGGTTCGAGATTAGTGAGTTAGCATACTGCACTCACAAAAAGAAAACAATGATAATGATAACAAATAGACATGGCAGTCAAAACAAAACAAATAAAAACAGAAAGGTATAGGCTAAAACTTATTGTGCCTACACTTTTTACTTAGCTAATTAACAGTCCTTTGACTTCTGTATTTAGACGATACAAAACAACTACAGAAATAGGACTGGCTCCGGATATTCGTTAGTTGGGTATTCGGTTTATAATTTTGAGATTCAGATTTTCATATTTATTGGATAAACGTGGCGATAAAGTCCATCCTCCATTCCACATGTATTCAGCCTTGTCAACATAAGTCTTGAACGAAACCTAAAACAGCCTAACACACTACAGCAACCTACTTATAACGAAGCATGGCAAAGCTACAGTTCATTTTTGTCAGCTTACACCTCAAATTCACTGGTTTATTTGTGTACACTTCTTGCTATTAGTGACACCATGTATGCACGAGTTGGCGAACGACTATTTTCTGAGCAATATGGCTGGCCCCAAATATTTAGATATTTGTTCACTGCAGTGCACTGCATGAATCTCTGCTGCCTTTAATTCCATCTGACGAGAAAGATAAGCAAAATGCATGGTTTTCAAGCATCACAAAGTACAATAAAGGTTTTATTGAGGATGTTAAAATATGGCTTTCTGAGGTTGATAAATGTTCAAGCAGGCCATTTTTTGACACTGTGCCATCCCAGGAAACCCCATCAGAGGGGGACATGGGTTGTCAAGACCACGCTGAAAAGGAACCTCAATTGTTTCTTAATCTTCAGCATGACATCTATGATGATGTGTTGCCATCCGATAGTGTATCAAATCAAGGCAGTAAGTTAAGCTCAAAGGTATTGTCAGCTATATCTGCACATCTCAAGGCAGAAGCCGAAATGGCTGCCTTGCACGCACGTCAACATATGCTCAAAGAAAACATGCAATTGAAGAACAGGAGGAACAATTGAAGAGAAAGAAAGAACAACTTCAACTTGAAGCAGACATCACTGCAACTGTTGCAAAGGTCGATGTGCTGAGAATTAGATCTGGAATGGAATCATATTTTAAAACGAAGGAAAACAATTTTTGAAATCCTGAATGCTGATGTAGAGACCTTTGTTCCACAGACACTTAATTTAAAATACAACTATTAGAAATGTGAAGCCTATAGTAAAATCAGTGCAACAAGGCATGAAAAGGGATAAGCCTGCACCTCTCCTAATGGGGCCTTCTAATCTTTTAAGACCATGTAGCACAATACCGGGTTTGCCACTGCAGCCAGCTGCTTGCCCAGCAAGCAGTGGAAACCTTTTGTCCATTATGGAAAAACAAAGCGAATTAACTAGTATGCTGATCTATCAACAAAGTCTAAAAGAGAAATTCCAGTCTTTGATGGCAATCCTCTGCACTTCCATGCCTTCATGCGTTCATTTGAACAGGTCAGAGAAGCAAAAACAGGCAATGCTGACGATTGCCTGCATTACCTTGCACAGTATACCAGGGGGATGCCCAATGAACTCATCAAGAGCTGTCAACATATGTCTAATGGTGCTGGATATTTAAAAGCGAAAACTGCTGTATGATCATTTTAGAAATGAACATGTAATTGCATCTGCTTATCTGAACAAGGTCCACTCATGGCCATTAATCAGATCAGATGATGGAAAGGCTCTTCATCTTCGTGGGTGTTGCAATGCGATGGAAGAGGTTCATGGCCTCTCTGAATTGAACACACCTGCCAACATGCTTGCTGTGATTAAAAGGTTACCATATATGTTGAAAGATAAATGGCAAACAATAGCGCAGTAGAAGCTGTATCCGAGATGTTACTATGCTGTCCCCTTTTGTCCTGTCACACTAATACCGGAAGCATGTCACAGCGGCTACTGTGCCGGTACACCCAGCAGAACAGCGGCTACTGTGCCGGTACACACTGCAGCACAGCGGCTACTGTGCCAGTACACCCAGCAGCACATTGGGTCCTGTGCCAGTACACACTGCAGAACAGCGGCTACTGTGCTGGTGTACACACACACCGGTCTTATGTTCATTCATTTATTCATTTATTGTCTGTAACCGCTTGTCCACTTCAATGTCGTTGTGGGTCGGAGTCTATGGAATCAGATTTGTATGGAATCAGATTTGTGCCAAAATGAATCGCACAAAAAAATAATCTCAAACAAAACTTATAACTTGCAAACAAAATATCCAGTTCTGACATTTGTGATCCATGACTTTTTCTGACAGTTCTGACGTTTTGTGCGCGAGTGCTTTGAGTTCTGCCCGTGCACTTTGAGCTTTGTGCGCGAGCTCTCTGTTTTATGCGTGAGTTCTCTGAGTTTTGTATGCAAGCTGCACGAGCTCTGTGCACGAGCACTCCGAGTTTTGTGAGCATTTTTGGCACAAACCTCTCGCGTGGGCAGGTTTTCTCAGGGTTTAAAAATTCAACATCCAATGGGAAGGCACCCCTGAGAAAACCCACCCATGCGAGAGGTTTGTGCCAAAACTGCTAGCAAAACTCAGGGATCAGGCGCACAAAACGGAGAGCTCGCGCACAAACCTCAGAGAGCATGGGCAGAACTCGAAGCACTCGTGCAAAAGTCATGGAGCACAAATGTCAGAGCTGGATATTTTGTTGTCAAGTTATAAGTTTTATGAATCAATGGGCGCAAGGCAGGAGCACATCCTGGAGAGGCGCCAGTCCTTTGCAGGGCAATTGTCAATATTATACAAATAATTTTATTTTTGTATGCAATATAAATTGGAGTTGGTTATTGCGACCTTTACAGCGACATTTATAATAGACAGATATTGACACTACCATGCAGCTGACCTTCTGCACAGTTTCCACGTTTTCCTGCTCTGCTCACTTTTTATCTCAAGATTATAACTAACAATATACATTTAGCTCAGTTGGGAAAACCAAACTAGAGCAGTATGGATTTCTCTGTTTAAACATATCATTTAAACATAAAATTAAGCTTGTGCAGTTGTAGAAGAGCTGAATATTCCTCATGGATAATATTAAAGTTATCTGGCTAAATGAGTAATCCTATTTTGTTAAATAACCACAGAGCTTGGAGTTATGTAGTGACACATTTTGGCTGTTAAAAGGTAATACTGACTTTTTATTATTAATGTGTGTTGACCAGTAAAACATCAGAAAATTCTTGAACTACAAGCAATTTATTTAACATTATTAAATTGTTTATATAACATATTTTACAAACCAATTTAAGAAATAAGGAATTACACATTCAAAAACACTGTGGCTGTTAGGGCTGAGGGGTGCGGACTGAATGAGGGCGGACGCAAACGCTAATAACACAGACTTTATTTATAAGAGATAAACGAGACAAACATTAACAGACTAGGCGGCATGAAGCGGGCATGAAACGAGCATGAGAAACGAGGCAAACAACACGAAGAAGAATACAAAGAACAAAGCGAACATCACGAAGAACAACTAACATGGCAAACCATACGAAGACCAACGCTAACAAAACAAGGAACACGAAGAATAACACGGCTTGAACATGGCACACGAAACAAGGAACAATGAACGACAACAGGAAGTGAGGGAAGGGGACTTAAATAACACAACAAACAAGAAACACCTGAAACGGATAACAAGGGAAAAGACGAGGAGGCGGAACAAAGGCGGGGCATGAACATAAATAAAACAAAGCCATGTGCTGAGAAAGGAAAACAGACTAAACGAGACGTGGGTGTGTCAGTGGCGTTGCTACTACAGGCTCTGTGCTATATTATTGATTGCAGCAACACCTGGTAGGGACCTGCCCATTGAAGCATGAAAGGGGTCAAAAAAGTATCCAAAGCATCATATGGACTGCAGTCTGTAACTCTAGAACAAAGGGCTGCTGTATGGTCAGTGAAGTTGAGAGAATGGACAGAAATATTGTGGTCATAATATTATCATATGACTGTGTATTCTAAAATGTAATTGAAACAGCTCTGGCTGACACTGTGTATCAACATTAATCTACTGGGGCAGATCAATGTGACATCAATTTACAAAAACAAAATCTCTAATATAAAAAAAATCTATTATAAATATATTCAGTACAAAATATATTTTCTTTAAAATATATTTGGGACCAACACAGCATGTTCTAATAAAAATATCTATATGTATAACCAGAATTCCAGCAATCACAATTTTCCTTCTGGAATAAAGTAAGATAATTTAGTCTTTCAGAATATTAATATCCTTAACAAATTCCAAAGTCTCCTGCCCTTCACTGCATCAAAGGATATTTTCGTATAACAGATAACCATCTAAAGGTTTTGGCACAGAGCATTAATGGGACCCCCCCTGAATTTTTATTTATTTTCTTTTGTCTAGGCTTGCTTTTTGCTGTAATGATCCATCCATTATCTGTAATCGCTTATCCAATTTTAGGGTCGCGGGGGGTCCAGAGCCTACCTGGAATCATCGGGCGCAAGGCGGGAATACACCCTGGAGGGGACGCCAGTCCTTCACAGGGCAACACAGACACACACACATTCACTCACACCTACGGACACTTTCGAGTCGCCAATCCACCTGCAACGTGTGTTTTTGGACTGTGGGAGGAAACCGGAGCACCCGGAGGAAACCCACGCGGACACGGGGAGAACACACCAACTCCTCACAGACAGTCACCCTGGAGCTGTGTGACTGCGACACTACCTGCTGCGCAACCGTGCCGCCCTTGCTGTAATCAATATTTTGAAATTTACCTGCCAAACATTTTCTCTGATGTGTAGGCAGTTCCAATAAGTAAAAAAGAGAAGACAAAAAAATTGGAATTAAAATAGAAAAATGTTAGCTAGTACATTTTTATAAAAAAAATGCACTTTTCATGACTACAGGTATATAAAGTGTTGAATATTGGATATTTTGGACCATGGATGATTTTCATGGTAATTGGTCATGCCATGTACAATAAAAATCACAACACTTTAACACACAAACACATCCAATATTTAATTATGGTAAAACCAGCTGTTCTGCTGTGTGTACCGGCACAGTAGCCGCTGTGACATACTTCCGGTATTAGTGTGATGGGACAAAGAGAGGCTCAAGATCATCACACTTCTGTGAAGATTTGTCTGTTCTGTAAGGGTGGACATACGCTGGAGTCATGCTCTCTGCGTAATAAGAAACCTCAAAATGAAAAGATTTCCTTTCTTTAAAGGAATGGCATCTGTTTTGGCTCTTTGTGTACTGGGCATATCAGCAAAAAATGTAGAAAACGCCTTTTATGTAAAATTTGTTGTTTCAGACATCCAAGTATCCTTCGTATCCATCACAAGGAGGAGAAAGAGGTCCAGTCTGACACTGAAGCAGATAACATTCCCGTTACAGTCCAGACTAGTGGCCTTACTGGGGCTGGTGAACAAGACTGTAAGCTTGCCATTGTACCAGTTAAATTAAAATCAAAGAAAGGCCAAAGAACAGTGGAAACGTATGCCGTTTTGGACCAGGGGAGTTCAGCGTCATTTTGTACAATGGGTCTTCTGGACAAACTGGATCTTGCTGGGAGGAAGACCAAGATTCTCTTGCGCACCATGGGACAAGAGAAAATGGTGGACAGTTTCATTGTGACTGAATTGGAAGTTGCTGGGTTGGAGAGTGATGTTTACTGTGAAATGCCTGATATCTTCACTCAACATAGAATGCCTGTTAATGTGTGTAACATCCCAAGACAACAAGATCTGGATGACTGGCCACATTTGAAGCGTGTTTATCTGCCAGAAATTGAGGCGCAAGTGGAGCTTTTGATTGGCATGAACATGCCTAGAGCGTTGGAACCTCTGGAGGTCGTCCAGAGTGTAGATGATGGACCTTTTGCCATTAAGACTGTGCTTGGTTGGACGGTAAATGGGCCACTTGGCAGGGAATGCTGTGGAAGACCAGGATGTCCATCAACAGTCACCGCCAACAGAATTTCTGCTTTTATGCTTGACAAGTTTTGAGATTTTTCTGGTGGCCTGGTGGCAATTTCAGTCAGAGAATGCAAGAGTATAGGATGGGTGTTCATTTGTTTGGGGGCAATTTCTTCTCCGAGCTGTGCTAACTATGATCTACGGAAATGTGCAGAAGAGAACAAGGCACAGTTTAGCCAGCAGGTGATTGACACCATCCTATACAGTTTTTATGTGGATGATTGTCTCGCCTCAGAAGAGGAAGCCATATCTCTTTATAAGGGCCTTGGAGACATCTGAGCCAAGGGCGGCATCTGCCTGACAACGTGAATAATTAATAGCCGCCGCGCTCTTGCCATAATACCTGAGAAGGAAAGGGCAAAGGAAGTTAAAAACTTAGACTTGGACTGTGATATTTTGCCTGTTGAGCGAGCATTGGGAGTGTGGTGGTGTGTGCAGTCAGATGCGTTTAAGTTCTGTATATCCATCCCAACAGACCATTGACCCGCAGAGGAATCCTTTCCACAGTGAGCTCCTTCTATGACCCTCTGGGATTTCTTGCTCCTGTCATTTTCACAGCCAAGAAGATTCTTCAAGATCTGTGCCAGAAGGGGATAAGGACGACATTATACCGCTCGCAGTTGCTCAAGAATGGAAAGACTGGGTGGAAGAGCTGCATCTGTTGGATAACTTTAGTATCAGAAGATGTTTAAAACCTCCTGACTTTGGAGAGGCGGCTACTGCTCAGTTACACCACTTTGCAGATACAAGTGAGAAGGGTTATGGTGCTGTTACTTACCTGCTCCTGCATAACAGTTGCTCACACACCCACAGTTCCTTCATAATGGGGAAGCTCAGGGTGGCACCCCTAAAACTAGTCATGATTCCTCATATGGAATTGACAACAGCTGTGGTGGCAGCTTGTATGGATGTAATGTGGAGGAGGGAGCTAAGGCTATCTCTCTTAGATTCAGTGTTTTGGACAGACAGTACCTCAGTGTTGAAATATATCAATAATGAGACATCAAGGTTTCGCGTAGTGAACCAAGGTTTCCAGGGCCTCCCAATGGAGGTATGTGAACACAACACAAAACCCCGCAGACCTAGCTTCCAGAGGTATGAGGGCAGAGCCCTTTTTAATTAACACTGAATGGATAGCTGATCCTGCATTTCTTATGCAGCCAGAGAAAGAATGGCCTGTAATCCCAGAGAACTTGCAGGAATTCCCACATGAAGACCCTGAAGTCAAAATGTCTGCCGCTATTAATGTTTTACAAGCAGAAGATAATGGTGGTCCATTGACTGATTTGATTAGTCGTACCTCTTCTTGGATACGCCTCGTCAGGGTGATGGGTTGGATCCTGAGGTTCAAGACATTGTTTTTGCATTGTGGAAAGGACAAGGCACGTTTTTAGCCTTTATCTGATGCAACTCAGTGTAAGGATGCTCATCGCAGGGTGGAGTTCCGTAATGGCTTTCTCTCATTGGAAGAGATAAAGGATGCTGAGATGCAAATAATAAATTCTGTCAGCGGAAAAGGTATGCTGAAGAAATTTCCTGTCTCCAAAGGGGAGAGAGCGTGAAACGAAGCAGCTACATCTATAAACGGAATCCTGTTTTAGAGGATGATGTGCTCAGAGTTGGCGGGTGTCTTAGTAGGACTGTTATGTCAGAAAATTATAAACATCCTGCCATAATTGCTAAGGATCTTCATATTGCTAATCTCATTTTACAGCATATCCATAAAGAGGTGGGTCATAATGGTAGGAACCATATTCTCTCAAGGCTGCATCAGAAATATTGGATTCCTGGTGCAGGCACTTTGATAAGGAGCATCATGTCAAGGTGTGTGGTCTGCAGATGGCTTCATGGATCCTTAGGCCAACAGCAAATGGCTGACTTGCCTGAAAGTAGAGTGACCCCTGAGAAACCTCCCTTTAGCTTTGTTGGAGTGGATTATTTTGGCCCATTTGAAATAAAGCGTGGGAGAAGTATTGTGAAGCCATCTTTACGTGTTTGGTGATTAGAGCTGTACATATTGAGGTTGCCTCATCTCTTGATACTGACTCTTTTATTAACGCCTTACGCCGTTTCATTGTGAGACGAGGTCAGGTCCAAGAACTGCATTCCAACAATGGTACCAACTTTGTGGGGGCAGAGCATGAGCTGAGACGGGCTATGGAAGAGTGGAATCAGGAAAGAATTGCTGATGCATTGGCTTTAATGGGGGTTAAGTGGATCTTCAACCCACAAACTGGATCGCACCATGGTGGAGCATGGGAGCGGTTGATTTGCTCCATCAGAAAGGTTCTCAACTCCACCTTGCAGACACAGTATTTGGATGAGGAAGGCCTTCAAACTGTCCTGAGTGAAGTGGAGTCAATCCTGAATAATAGGCCCATTACACAGGAATCCAATGATCCAAATGATATGGAAGCTTTAACACCAAACCACCTCCTCCTTCTCAAGTCTAATCCATGCTTACCACCTGGTCTGTTCCAGAAAAAAGATCTTTATGCACGTAAGAGACGGAGACAAGTCCAATACATATCTGACCTCTTCTGGAAAAGATGGGTTAAACAACATTTGCCACAACTTCAACAGCGCCAGAAATGGGCACATAATAAAAGCAACTTTAGTCCTGGAGATGTGGTTTTCATAGTGGATGTCTCTGCCCCTCGTGGTTCCTGGATCATTGGCCACAGCAGTTGCACCGGACAAGAAAGGACTTGTAGGTCAGACCTCAACCAGCCTTGTATGCAGACCAATCACAAAGATATGCCTTCTTCAGGAGGCTTCTGACTTATGACAACATCTTGGAACCAACTTGATGGGACTACAATATGACTTGATGTGGACAAAACTACAGACATACATCGCAGACTGACTTGATATTTAGGCATAAGTGCTGGTAACCTCTGGCCTATGACTGACTTACAAGGAGAAGAAAAGAAAGAAATAACTTGGATGGACTTTTAAATGCATTGTATATTTTCATTGAGAATCTGTGATGTAATGTGTTGTATGTCTTGGATTATGGTGTTAGATGTGTAATAATTACTGTGTGGTAATGTAATAATTAGGGGCCGGAATTTTGAGGACAGGCATAGACTTGGGTTTTTTCTTGGCTTTTGTGCACCTAAGGGATGACGTGCACTAACTGGGTCACGTGGTGTTGGTGGCGGTAATGGTCTGTAATATCACCTGTTCACTCGCTAGGTGAGGGGAAGTGAGTGGGTGATGGGGGAAGCCTACTATTTGCTGACCGTCCAAAAATGCTGTAAGCCATTGCAGATGTGAACGTTTTTGCCTGTGAACTACTTGAATTGGATTTTATACCGTTGTCGATCAAGAATGTCTGTGGACTGATTCATTGATTCTTTTAATGTCTGGATGTTGAAGATTCGATATAAAATAAAGCAATGTCAACTGAAGCTTGGACTGGTGTTTGAACAGCAGAACGTGTCGGGCATTTCAGCTATTCAGCTGCTCGGCGACTCTGAAGTCTGTTGGACAGTCGCCAACAATTGTGATTATTGATAAAGGCAACGCTCCACTACATTCAGGTTCCAGCAGTAAAAACACTCCACTTTTCAGGCTCATCAAAGTATGATATACTATATAGTATACTCATAAAAGTATGTGCTAATAAAGCCTAAATCTCAGTCATATAAAACAACATAACATGCTAAAACAACACATTTACAAGGAAGCAAGGCGATGCCACAGTTCATTTTGTCAGCTTTGTGCCTGAAATAAGAGCCCCTCCACTCAAACTGGTTAAAGTGTGCAAACTCTGTGCCTTAGTTAGCGGGTTAGCGAGCTAAGCCGTGCTTTGAGCCAAAGCACAACCTAGAGAGAGGGATATTGAAGCAGGGGTCAGAAGCTGATTTTGTTAATGACAACAATTACGCTTGTTAAGTGTGATGCTAGACGTGACGTTTTCCTATTTCTGGGTCCAATCGCACCCTTATTAGGCCCCTTATCATACATTCACAAGACATGTTTACTATTTGAATAAAGCTGAATCAATCAAATCTGTCTCAGTCAATTCTGTGATCTCTGTTCAGGACTTTCAGAAAAGGCGTAAATTAAAGGTAAACAGAAGCAAACGTGCTTTTGGTCGCACAATTTGTACATTCACAGCTCCTTCTAATGTGTTTGAGCTTCCATGTGGACTGACTGGGCTGCTTCATCTCTGGGAGCACAGGAGCCACAGAGAGAGCCGTGTCTCCCACTCATGGTCATAACAGCTTTGTTACGAATTGTGCTATCGGTGATAATCTACTATAAGAAGTAGCTAAGATTTGTACAGAAAGTCAATAGATTTGGTGCTAGCCTTTTTTTTTTTTAACAACTTAGCAGAAGGTCTGAAAAGTGGCTAAATCATCTAGCAGCAAAATCAAGTTGGCAATACTGAGGAAGCAGTTTGGACCCGGATGTGACGTTTCACAAGGTTGAAAACATCACGGCTTAACAAGTGTTTATTTTTAAGACTTACACCACCCCACTCCCCGAGTATTCAAATATTAGCTGAATACCCTGGCCGAATCTCCAAAGCGCAAAAAATGTTATTTCGGACAGCCCTACACAGAAAGAAATTAACATTGCACATTTTTTAAAAATAATACTGATCATCCCTAGGTTTTATAAGTGCTTACCATTTTTTTATTAATTCATTTATTATCTGTAAACACTCATCCAGTTCAGGGTCCCAGTGGGTCCAGAGCCTACCTGCAATCATTGGGCGCAAGGCAGGAATACACCCTGGAGGGGGCGCCAGTCCTTCACAGGGCAACACACACATTCACTCACATCTACGGACACTTTTGAGTCGCCAATCCACCTACCAATGTCTGTTTTTGGACCGTGGAAACCGAAGCACCCACACGGACAACACACCAAACTCCTCACAGACAGTCACCCAGAGCGGGAATTGAACCCACAACATCCAGGTCCCTGGAGCTGTGTGACTGCGACACTGCCTGCTGCGCTACTGTGCTGCCCATCCATTATTTTTTATTTTTTTAAATCTGCAAATTGAGCTACACATTTTAAATTCCTTATCAACTATTCCACAGATCAATTCCTTGATGGATATACATCTATTTTTTATATTTGTCCTTGCTCATATTTTTGTAAGCATACCTGTTCCCCTGAGTTCATATTTGCTCTCTTTAATTTCAAACAACTACTGAATAGTTGGGAAGTAAATTGTATTGTGCTTTGTAATTATTTGTGCTGTATTAAAGTTAATTAGATCACTACATTTTAAAGCATGCAAATAAACAAATAGTTTGAGGGTTAATCCTATTTACAATTCTTATATCTTTTTTGTACCATGAAAATTGGTTTGGTTTTGGTTTTATATGTTTCCAGTGTACTATGAAAGTACAGTACACTGTATGTTTTGTTTTTACATGTGATTTATGTGGTTTCCATTTATGATCAATTATCACACTCAGAATTATTCCACATTATTGGTGGTAATTTTGACTTCATTCTTTATTTGTCTATTTCAGAATATTTTAAACTTAGTTTTATTTAAATTCAGTGATTACTTGTTAATATCAAACCAATCTTTAATACTTCCAATTCCCCTTCAACTACATTCAAAAGCTGTTCCAAATTTTTTCCAGAGTAATATAAATTTGTGTCCTCAGCAAATAAAATAACCTTTAACAAATTAAACACTTTACAGATATCATTTAAATATAACAAATAATTTAGGTCCTATCACTGAACCTAGTGGGACCCCACATTTAAACTTCAGTAGTTTTGGTTTTATTTTATTTATCTGTACATATTGACATCTGTCACAAAGTAAACTCTTGAGCCCTGAATATGCTATTCTTCTAATACCATACCTCTGCAGTAGATATCTCTTCTACCAGTTGCATCACTGCCATTGAAGTGGATCTATTAGCTAACATTTAGCTTGTTATACCAGTTTTTGAGGAGCTGGGTTTAAGTCTTTCAGTTCAGTATCATAATTACTTAGGCTTCTTCTGGTGGTCCATTCAGACGAATCATTACTTTAAAGTTCCTGGTGCATATTGATTGTAATATTTTGTTGTTTTTTGAGGATGCGTGTTTGTCTTGAAATTTCTGCATTTTTTTTTTTTTTTTTTTTTTTTTTTTTGAGTTGCTCATTTATGTATACACCTGTCCCCTTCAGTTTCTTTGCCTGCCTGAGTAGCTCAGTTTTGTGTTTCCTATTCACAAAACCAACTATGATATCAGGTTTACTGTTAATATTTATATTTTTGTAACATTTCGTGGAGTTCCTGCTCCTGCGAAGGCGATCCCCGCCGCTTCTGTCCCAGTGACTGTGGCTATGGCCGCTTCTGTTGTGAACTGTGCACAAGCTGCTTTCTAGGACAATGCCACAGACTCTTACAGTATATGTGAAAAGCTTGTCCCAACACACAAAACATCATACTTCAGAAAATCATTTGTTTTAAGTGACAGGAGGACACAAACTCTATTCAGGTCTACAATCTGGCCAACTACACAGTCAATGGTGAATAAAGCCTTCTGTGGAAGTGCAACTGCTGAAGAATGACATGGCTCATTAAGAAGGTAGACACAAAAAATGCCCTGCAATTTTTATGGATCTGTTTCAGAGATGATATTCTACAGAAACTATCAGATCCAATTACAACTCTGAATACTCCCATCTTCCCTGTGGTGCAAGAAGTCAAGAAAAATGTGGCCTTTCTAGACCAATCTGGTAATCAAAGGCTTTTGGACAAATAATGAGTATGGGACTTAACAAGTGACGCATAGTGTTTCCCTTTCCTTTTCTCAACTGACTCTCTATTCTATCAGCTCAGTTCTGTGTTGAATTGTGTCTCTCTTTAGGGCTCTGCTTATCTCAAGCACGGTTTCTCACTGGCTCAGTTTATCTCAGTCACAGGCTGAAACTGGGATGAGCTCCTGCCTCTCTCAGGGTCCTGATCATACTAGCACAAAACTTCACAGTTTTTCACAGAACAGAATAGCAGAGAATAATAATAACCCACAGCATTTAAACACATCAAAGCTTTAAAACTAGGTGTTGACAAGTATATGATGAACATTGGACATTTCTGTACCTTCCTACAAGTAAAAGAAAAAAATTAAGTGAACCAGCAAGTGACTAGACCAGAATCCCATTGAGAATCTGTCTAGGGGACTAAATCTGAGTAACGCCAAGGTAGCCTTCCATTCTCAAAGACTTGGAGATTGTTACAAAAGAGACATTGGGCCAAAAGTCCCAGTAGAGACCTGCACATACCTTTTATAAAAAAACATTCTGTATGCTATGTTTGCAAATAAGGGTTTGCAACTGAATTCCAAGAAAGTGTATGAATAGTTTTTTATTGTTTATTTGTCAAAATGTAAACCTATTTCTAAACTTGTTTCTACCACAATGTGTACACAGGGTGACACACACATTCATTCACACCTATGGCCACTTTGAGTCGCCAGTCCACCTACCAATATGTGTTTTTGGGCTGTGGGAGGAAACCGGAGCACCCGGAGGAAACCCATGCAGACATGGAGAGAACACCAAACTCCTCACAGACAGGCACCCGGAGTGGGACTTGAACCCACTCCAGGTCCCTGGAGCTGTGTGACTGCGACACTACCTGCTGCGTCACCGTGCTGCCCATCAAAGTAAACTGAAATGTTAAGAAAAATTTTGCATGAGCATGAAAAATTTTGGATTTCACTGTATATATTTCAAGCTGTATATCACAACTGACATTTCAATGTACAACATACTACTTATATTGTAACAGGACCTATATGTTATGTTCATTCATTCATTCATCCAAATACGTTTTATATATAAAACAGATTTGCAAGTATTAATCTTTGGTGTTTATAACCCTCTGCCATTACAAGCCCATTTAAAAATGATTAATGTTAAAGGATCAAGGATTCCTTGGAACTGCTGCGTGCCAGCATCTCCACGTAAATCAGCAAAATATTCTGAAGAACTCTGTAGTTTATATTCTTTTGAAGGATCTGATAGTAAAGGATTAAATTATGAAATCTGATTACATGTCTGGACAAGCTTGCCTTTTACTTGTGACAAGAACCAAATATATAAAATAAATAAAAGTGCTGTTGTTAAGAGGCGCAATGGAGTCCTTTCAGTTAATGCGGTGACAGTGACAAAAAATGACCAATGCAAACCCAGATACTAAAGAGTGTTTAGCCCAAATGGGCCACAGTTGTCCTTGAATGATGGCGATGACTCAGGGTGAGCCTGGCACAGCCACAGGCCCACCTTATAAGGGACAGATATCAGCTGTGTTGTGGAACAAGCTTCTGGCCCATACAACATGTGCATTAACAACAGGTCAAGCCTGGCTTGTAACATTTACCCCGTGTTTGGCTTACACAGCCCATGCCAGCGCTGTTACTGGACAAATAGTGCCAAAAGTGAGACAGGTTTTGCCCAAATATGTCTGCTAATTGGGAACATTTTTAAGATATATTTTCATGTTGGCATACATTTCAGACTTTCATAAGAGGACAGGCATGTTGTTTTAAGAACGTTAACAAAAGGCATGTAACAAGTTAAGATCTACTCTTTTTGCTTTTATCAGTCTGTAAACAAATTTACTGCAACAAAACATATACTGTGTTTAAGATTTCTCTGGACAGGAGGCTTCCCTGGAACAGTGCTTACTGCACAGGTATGCAATATTTTGCAGTCAAAGTGTGCTAAATATCTTTCTCAGATCAAAAAAGATGCATTAAACAGAACGGGGCAAGTGTATACACGCCAGGGTCTACATCCTGGTAACTTTCACAGATCAGTTTACCTGCACATGACCCAGAATCACAGTAACATACAGGAAAAGGATGCACAAAGTCTATGTTTTGAAACACCATATTGAGTTCTAATTGTGCCAGTGGTGTCCAGACCAATTTTACAGGGGCAGAAACCCAAGCTCTTCATGATCTGGATTGGTTGTTTTGAGGGCAAGCTCTCAGGACTGAAGATTATATCTGGCAGATTACTACTAGAAACCCAGTACTGTGTGCTCATGTTTAACAAGCAAGCCTGCATTTCTTGAAAAACCACACAATTGCATTTTAACTTTCCAGGAACTACATTGTGAAGCATAGTCTTCTTGTTCAAATGACCAGTGCTGTGTGCTTCTAGATGATGGTGATTATGGATGCCACTTAACATTAACATTGCTTTATCAGCTTTTCATGTGCTGTGATTGAAGTTACTAGCAGCCAGGCATTCTTATTTTAGCTGTTGTGTGTAGGTTGTGTATCGTGTTGTCCATTACTCCGATCTGTTATTGCAACATCCTTCTTTCTTCCCCCTCTAGGGAAAGAAGTGACTCTCCTGCAGTTGTGCTGCCCTCAGCCCCTTGTGTTCACATTCGGGACAGCTGCACGTACACTTTAGTCCCCCAGGCCCTCCCCAAGTTTGTTTTGCCCTACCCATGAGACAGATACAGGGCAAATGTTTCATGTGAAACAACTGTACAAATATTCCTGTAGCAAAAATAAATAAATAAATAAATAAATAAATAAATAAATAAATAAAAAAAATTTCAGCAAACTGCATCTGACCAGAGTGAGACAAGACAAGAATAAGTACAGAATAAGTCTTTTTATGCCCTTTTCTCAGTTTCCAAACACAGTGTAATTGCAGCATCATTTAAAGTAACAATACATGATATTCTGAATATAAAACTAGAACTTAAATATAAATGTGATGCTTCACTGACATGTAGTAGGTAGAAGAAATTTAAATTTCTATCAGTAGTTTGATCAGAGGAGGATGGATCCCCAAATGCCTCAATTTAGTGTTCCTTTAAATGGAAACAGAAAGATTAGGTAATGTTGAATGAGCCACTAAATGCAGCTTCATCTTTTATACATTATTTTAAAATTCAGATTTTTGAGAATTTGGAGATACTACCCTATAAACCATAAAATGCAATTTTCCCACCCATCTATCATTTCACCTACAATGTTTACATGGTCATTACTTAGAATGGCAAGGCAACCTTCCAATATCAGATGTGATCAGGTCCCCCCTGGAGCACTTCAAACTATTTCTTTCTGAAGACATTTTGCAAGGCATTGTAGAGCAGTCAAATGTATATGATATGCAATGTGATGTCGACAAGCCCCTAAATCTCACTGTCAAAGAACTGGAGCAGTTTCTGGGTACTGTGATGTACATGTTATTATTTGCCTTTGTATGTTTCTTGAAGGTCCACACAGTAAAGGAATTCACAGTTAGCTAAAAAAAGAAACAATACCCCACAAAAAACACACATTCCAACACACACATATGCGCGGGCACACAAACACACACAAAATACCTACAGTAAAGAGTTCCAATGTTCCAAAGTCTTCTATTGTGATGATTAACAAACTCTGGTTAAAGCTTGTTGTAATAGAACATTCTAATGCATATGTTACATTTTTAAATATTATATAACATATTAAGTATATTATAGAAATCACTGAGTTTTAGTACAATTGTTGCACACTAGCTCTGAGACAACAAAGTAACATTGGGTTGTGGTGCTGAGGGGCGGGGGTATTGTATGCCTGATACATATTCAGGGACCACCAACCTTCAAAAAAAAAAAAAATAATAATAAATAAATATTAATGCCATAGAGGGTTAAAATAGTTCCAAAATGAAATTACTGCTTCAGAATTTTGATAATCTGGTGTATTGTATCTTCATTGTGCCTTTCATGTTTTTGAGACGTTTTAAAAAATTAAGAGATAGCAACGCAAACAGTCTGGGTTCTGGCTTCTATCATATCACCAGGCCAATATTAAAATAAGTATTAAACAAAATTGCATAGTAGCATTTTTCCTCATAAGTCTATTATATTTTAGTTTAGAAAATGAAGAAATAATGCTAGTAGGATTGAGCCAAAAGTGCAAATTGCAAGCATTGTTTCAAAATCATGTTCAAATTTTGCCATCTACAGGTGACAGAATGGAATTACAGCACCATTTTATGGTAGCGCAGGAAATCTGAAGCAATACTACAGATAAAAACTACTACCAGCATTGCTCTGTTTGAGATAAACTGATACACTCTGCTGCTCACTCAGGATGCAAAACATTTCACAGAAATCAATCATGTTTAAAAACACAGAAACAGATGACACCGTCTTATAGTTAGGTCATTCTCTTTAATATTAAGCAGCACTTGATAACAAACTGGTAAAAGATAATAAGGCTGAGGTTAAATGTGATTTCCCAGATGTGATGCATGGGCTGTTTCCTTTTCCAGATTAAACCAAAATCTAGACCAGGAGATTGCTGCGGAGAATACCAATGGTATTGTGATTTTGTCAACACCCAGAACACCAGTCAAATACAGATTTAGATTCATGAAAATACATAGTACAGTTGTGTTCAAAATAATAGCAGTCCAATATGACTAACCAGATAATCACTGTTTTTGGTACAAGTTATATTACCACATGACAATCAATGTAACAGTTCGTGCAGTAGATTCTTAGAAAACCAACAGACTCAGCATTCATGATATGCATGCTCTTGAGTCTATGTATTTGCATAATTAATTGAAAGGGGTGTGTTCAAAATAATAGCAGCGTGGAGTTCAATTAGTGAGGGCAATCATTCTGTGAGGAAACAGGTGTGAATCAGGTGTCCCTTATTTAAGTATGAAGCCAGCACATGCTCTACATGAATTTCTCCTTGAAAGCCTGAGAAAAATGGGTTGATCGAGACATTGTTCCGAAGAACAGCGAGCTTTGATTATAAAGTTGATTGGAGAGGGTAAAACTTATAAAGATGTGCAGACAATAATAGGCTGTTCAGCCAAAATGATCTCCAATGCTTTAAAATGGAGAGGAAAACCAGAGAGACGTGGAAGAAAACGGAAGACTACCATTCGAATGGATCGAAGAATAGTCAGAATGGTAAAGGCTCAGGCAATGATCAGCTCCAGGATGATCAAAGACAGTCTCAGGTTACCTGTGAGTACTGTGACAGTTAGAAGACGCCTGTGTGAAGCTAAACTATTAGCAAGAAGTCCCCGCAAAGTCCCACTGTTAAAAAAAAGACATGTACTGAAGCGGATACAATTGGCCAAAGAACACATCAACTGTCCTAAAGAGAAATGGAGAAACATATTGTGGACTGATGATAGAAAAATTGTTCTTTTTGGTTTGCATATATCAGAATACTTGAACAGATCATGTTGCCTTACGCTGAAGGAAATGCCCTTGAAATGGGTGTTTCAACAAGACAACGACCCTAAACACACTAGTAAACGAGCAAAATCTTGGTTCCAGTCCAACAAAATTGAGGTTATGGAGTGGCCAGCCCAACCCCCAGACCTTAATCCGATTTGAATCCGAAAACTTGTGGGATGACATCAAAGATGCAGTTTCTGAGGCAAAACCGAGAAATGCAAAAGAATTGTGGGATGTAGTCAAAGCATCCTGGGCTGGAATACCAGGTGACAGGTGCCAGAAGTTTTTCAAATTTTGACAAACCTTTAACTTGATCAGAAATACAATAATAGAACTTAGGGAAATGTGAAGTAAGCTGTTAAGTTCTATATCATGGCAGTAATGTAATCTGGACATTCGTTAATTACTTTACATGAAATCTCTTTATTTTCTAAAACATTACATTCTCTCTCTCTCTCTTTATATATATTTATTGTATTCCAAATATGATTCCAAAGTCCATTCCACCATTCTAAATATGAGGGAAGGTAATAATATCAGCTACTGAAATGAGTATCCCTTAAACAATGAGGTTAGTGGCACAGTGCTAGGTTATTTGCTCTTAATAATGTCATGCAGCTGTGCAAATTCAGCTGAAGAGTAAACTCACTGCATGGTTTTCAATGATTAAGTTAATCCTGCATAGATAATTTTTTTTCAAGCATGAAGCAAAAAAAAAATGTTTAAATATGTCTTAGGTGGTTTTACGTATGTTTAAACCGGATAAGGCAGCTTGTGCTAGGTAAACCAGGCATCTTTGTATTGGATTAATTAAAAATAAATTAATAATATAAAGCTATTTATGGTGCTTCTGGAACTAGCAATGATGATCTGCTCCTCTGGATGAGTTCTGGTCTCCAACACTTAGCCACACATGGTCAAGTACAGCCACTGCAACAAAAGAATAATTAAAAAGGACACAATATTTTTGTACATGAGTCCTGCAACTTTTCGCAAGGACAGACAATATCTGGTAACTAGACTAGAGATGACTGCAAAAGCCTATGCCCATTCTACAGCCTTGTTCACAAAGATCCATATATTCTCCTCATTCCATTTTTGAAAATATCCTCCTCCAGACAAAAAGGTTGCAGTATTATGCCAGTGCATTAGGGGGCCATAGTACTGCTTTAAGAGAGACATCAAAACACCAGGAAGCATGAGAAACAGACTTAATCCCAAATCACTAAATAGTAGTGATTGTAGTGTAGTTTTAATTCAGCACACTTTTTTTTATTTGAGTATATTTCTGAATAAGAAGCTGAACTTTTACTCCATTACACTGAGCTACAATTGCTCGCTACTTTATTTATTGTATTTATTGATCCGTCCAATGCATTTTCTTTTTTTGTATTGTCAAGCCGTCTAACAGAGGCTCTGTCACATGATTGCGTCTCACCAATCAAATGTAGCACTAGTGTTTTTTGACTCAAAGTAATATATAGAGAGAGTTGCATCAACTCGGTAGACTCCAATGGACCAGATTTTTTTTTTTTTTACAGCAATGACGGTCATGGAGCCTCTCAACAGTTCCCGGAATTTAGCGGCAGTCAACAGGAGCGCTGTAGAGTTTCAACAGAACAGACGCGAGTGTGATGCTCATTTAAAGTTTAAGACGTTTAGAGAGGGATTTTTTATATTATCAGCACACCTATATCCAATTAACAAGTGTTTTAAAGCATGCTAGCGGATTTCCCACTAAATTAGCTAGTAGATTTGGGGAATCTTTAGCAGTTAATTAGGCTACAGGACTTGAGTAAAGTAGAAGCATAACAATGAACAGCATAGAAATACCTTCTCAATGTCATTTTATGATTTATTCCATTGGGAAATGAGAGAAAGCGTGATGTTTGTCTGGGGAAGTTTTTATTAAATGTAACTGGGCGAGTAATTTTAGAGTTGTGAGTGGAGAAGGTGAAATAAGGATTTATTTTGCAATAAAATTTAAGCTTAAGTTACACAACAGTAAGAAACAGATTTTTTTTTTGTGATTATGTAGAATATGATGCAATGCTGTCTGAGACTTTTAAACACCTTCATCCTGCACCTCTAGTCTCAACACCCTGGGTTTTGCCATGTTCCTTTTTAATAAAGCAAATAATCTTCCCAATGGTGTGTTCTTTGCATTAATTGTGTAGGTGTTTGAAAATTAATTAACATATTTTATTTTTTGTAATCTTTAGTAATGTAAAGGAGCTTCATTCTACCAACTTGAAACAGTTATTATATAAAAAAATAAATAAATAAATTTATATTAGTATTCAGATGCATTAATTGTGGTAGTAATGCAAAAATATGGTACAAATATTTTAAAACAAATGTGATGTAAATGTCCTGGCTGGATGAGATATGTTATTATACCGGGTTTGGATGTCTACACGAAGGCTCCACCTCCTGTCCAATCTGATATCATATTTTTTACATTGGTCTTTAAGATTAGGTCCATATACGATTATTAAAACCACCACGATGTGTTAGAAAACTAAACTGATTTATGAACATCTCTTCACCTCTCTCTAACTTATCAGAAAACAGGGTACATTTTATACTGACTATCCTACAAGTTTAAAAAGCAGGATTTATAATTTACATTTTTTTAACGCAACCAACAGTAATATGCCTGTAACAGATATCAGTCTAAAATATACCTACAAGGCAAGTAACGCCATGTTTTATCACAAATCCTGAAAGAGTTGAAATTTTTTTATGTAACCACATACACAGATCAATGTGCTGTAGAAATATTGTAAATCAATGCATTTATTGTAGTTTTATAGACTAATGACTAAGAATTTCTCAATTTCTCATCCTCACTCTGCATTTAAATTTGCAGCCTAGAGCTTCCTGGACCTATTTGGAGCCTGCATGAGTCACGTGACCACTAAGCATTATAGTCTGTTGGTGCATCTCTCCCTCTGTGGCTTTGGTTTGACAATGGTACAATGGCAGAGACAATGTAATCTCTGCCTGTTGAGCCCATTGTTTTGTTAGTGAACATGTAAATACACAGAACTACACACACAGTTTATGGTTTAAATAAACTCATGTACAGGCTTTTTTTACTTGTTCTTTGTAACTGCTAGCTATTGAGCCCATTGTTTTGTTATTAAGTTATCGTGGCTAAATTCATTCATTCATTATCTGTAACCGCTTATCCAATTCAGCGTCGCGGTGGTTCCAGAGCTTACCTGGAATCATTGGGCGCAAGGCGGCAATACACCATGGAGGGGGCGCCAGTCCTTCACAGGGCAACACAGACACACACACATTCACTCACACCTACGGACACTTTTGAGTCGCCAATCCACCTACCAACATGTGTTTTTGGACTGTGGGAGGAAACCGGAACACCCGGAGGAAATTCACGAGGACACGGGGAGAACACACCAACTCCTCACAGACAGTCACCTAGAGCGGGAAACGAACCCACAACCTCCATGCCCCTGGAGCTGTGCGACTGCGACACTACCTGCTGCGCCACCGTGCCGCCCCCATGGCTAAATTAAATTTTTTATTTTGTAAAGATTTAATTTATTATTATTTTAGTTGTTTAAGAGATATAGGCTCTGAAATTGTTCATTGCTGTTTTATATTTTTGTGCATTCAGGTGTATTATTTGACATCCTGATTATTAAACAAAGAGGTTACTCAACAGTTACTCAGTACCTGAGTTGTATTTTCTCTTAGTATTTTTTACTTTTACTCAAGTGACTACATCTTTTTTTTTTTTTACCCGAGTCATATTATTCTAAAGTAACAATACTCTTATGGTGTTTTCCACTGCATGGACCATACAAAGACTCTACTTGATTCGGCATTGCTCTTTTGCTTTTCAACTAGCCAATTCTGGTACCTGGTAAGTTTTCAATCCCAGCTCACTCCGGGTTCTAACCGTGCCGAATAGGTACTATATAGTGACATTTAAACCATGCAGAGCACTGTGTCAATCACCATGTCAATCACCATGAAATGCAGAGCTCCAGCACAAACGCATCGCTTGTAAAATCTCTTAAGTTACAGCCATTTTCATTCAATTTTTATCGGACTCACAATGGCAGCTTGTAACTTTACCACAAGGTGTTTTGAGGAGGTTTATATGCTCCTTGGGCTGATGGCCGATGAAAGTTTCCACTGAAAGCTGAACGTGCAACAAGTAAAACAGATCTGTGGGAACGGGGGCACAGAGCCATGTTCAGTCCAAAAAACTAAGTCAACATGCGAACACACGATGAGTAAACTGCCATGTCAAGTCATGTAGAGCCAGACCCATGTGATGGAAAAGCACCATTACTTGAGTACAATTTTTGGCTACTCTGCCCACATCTGCTTATGTAATTCACCACAAGGGAGTGTGGAGCTATTTGAACTTCAGCTAGAGACAGACACTGTGTGACATCTGTGTTTCCAAAAAGCTCTGTTTGCCTTGTCCACATGAGAACACTCAGAATATTGATGTAAAAAAGTCTCCACCTTGGAGACCATTTTCCAAAACACTGGTATTCAGGGGAAGGCCAAAATGTATACAAACACCTTAGTTCCCTTGGAAGAGTAAATTAACTAGTGCTAATCAGTGGTGATGAGCACAAAAGTTGCAAAAAACTGAAAGTCATCTTGTGATGAATAGACTGGATCTATTCCTATTCTATTTGTATCATTTTAAGTTCACATATAAACATTATTAATGCCAGAACAGCAAAGAGTGAGGAACGAGGTGGTGTATTACATACAGCACATTTTTATCAGCCACACATTTATATGAAACCTAAGTGTTTTAACATAACTGACTAGTCCCCAGCAATGCCATGATCTTTTAATTAAGTATATTTCACTTATGGTTAATATTATGTGGTGCCTGCATTTAGCAATATTAAAAACATCACTTTTAAAATTTAAAGAGTTTCAGTTTTGTAGTTGGTTATGAACAGAAAATAACAAGTTTTCCATGATCATAAACTGTCAGGAACTAAAGAACTAAACTAAGGTTTATAGATTATTTTTGTGTTTACTGGCTATAAAGGCATTTGTTATTTGGCTTGTTAAAGACTATCTATTTAAAGATTGAACTTTAACAATAAAGTTACATGGTTATAGATGTATTTTACAACTATTTATACTTTTTGAAAAGCAAACATGTCTGAACTATGCTTTTCTCATTTCTAAATACGAGCAAAATTCTCAAATTTTGTTTGATTACTGCAAACTTTGTGCAGAAATTATGCTCTGCATTTTATGTACAAAGACTACAACCAGGAAAATATTTTGATCAGGATGTATAAGCAGAAGGTCTTATGAAAACAGCATTATGACATCTGCTAAAAAAAAGAAAAAAAACAAAACAAAAAAAAAACTACTGCACCAAATTCTGTATGTTTCTTTATCTAATTACCCTTCCCTAAAATCTGTGAAAAACCTGTATTGCTCACCTCAGACATGTTAAGCTCAACCGTGCCACCACCATCTCTATCCAGCTGCTGAAATGTTCCTGTTTGGAGAAATAATATTTAATAAACTGTAAACCAAAGATATAGTAATTTTCAATTTCACCCATTAACTACAACTCCCTGTGTTCACATGATGCTGCTCAACTCAAATTCCTCTAAACTGCTACAAACACAACATTACTGGACAGCTCAACAAACTTAGAGAAGAACACAATCACCAAGTCTGTTATTTTAATAAACATATGATTGTATTGGACAGCATCGGACTGATAGGAAGAGAGAGGGCCATCCCACACAGTATGAGGCCAATTATGCTTTCTTAGGGCACTTATACACATAGCTGGTTTGGTCCGGACCTTCAGACTTTTCAGTATGGTCTGAACCAATATAGCAGCTGTGAATGTTGCCTTCCCCAAGTTCTCTGACCCCAAGATTCTGTCAATGTGCACTGTGAAAATTCTTTTTGGCTTTCTAACCAATACAAGGAATTTGAAGGAGTATAAAAGACAGAGATGGATGTGACCAGGTAATTTGCTCACAGCCTTCACTCCATAAAAAGCAGAATAAATGCAATATCCTTTAATTCATTCATACATTGTCTGTAACCACTTATCCAGTTAAGGGTTGCAGTCAGTCCAGAGCCTACTGGGCACAAGGCGGGAACACACCCTGAAAAGGGCAACCCAAACCACATACTATCACATTATGTAGGGTATAAAAAATACTGCATCATTGTTAGAAGTGTGCTCAGTAGTACAAAAGGAAAAGGGAGGTTGGGTGTGGGTTGGGACACAGCATTAATCAGCCAGTGCAAAATGAGTTCAACTATTTAAAGTGGAACTGAAAATGTAAATTAGGAGCTAGTAAATAAGTAGGCTAGAAACTAGTAATAGTAAAGTCTGTTCAATATTTTTTTCCAACTGAAATTGACAACATGCAGACCTCAGACACATGTCCCATCACACACAATACATGTGGGCAGCCGTGGCATAATGGTAGAAGGACCAGGCTTATTACCGGAAGGTTGCTGGTTCAATCCCCAAGACTAGCAGGAACGTCCACTGAGCACTGAGCAAGGCACTGAACCACAATTGCTCCCCCGCTTGTTCACAGCCCCTAGTGCACTTGTGTGTGTGTGTATACTGCCACAGACGGGTTAAATGCAGAAGACCCATTTCATGTATATTGTACAATGACAAATAATGGCACATCATTATT
Source organism: Hoplias malabaricus (assembly GCF_029633855.1). Classification (NCBI taxonomy): domain Eukaryota; kingdom Metazoa; phylum Chordata; class Actinopteri; order Characiformes; family Erythrinidae; genus Hoplias; species Hoplias malabaricus. The sequence continues at coordinate 36,037,970 of NC_089819.1, read as the reverse complement.
AATATCACTGTCAAGTATGGGAAGAAGAAGCCCACATATGTGATGATGACAGGATATGTGTATAGTTCTTTAGTCAGCTTGCTAAACTGCAGTGTCAGACTTCCATGTGTGAAAACGCACTTAGACTCCCTGCCTCTGATGGCTGTGTAATCACTGGAGATTTAACTCACAATCACTTGATAATAGTGACAACACTGGACATGACATAGTCAAGTAACTTGAGTGCCCCAGTGGCTAATAATAAACTGCCATGAGCTGCTGACGAGAACAATGGATTACAGTTAATAAGTTGATGAGCAGGAACATACTGAACATGGCCTCAAGTTTGACCAGGCAACAGATGAAGTTATCAAAGTCAACCATCTCTTGATCTGCATATCGTGCCACCAGGACCTGGTTCAGCTTGTTGTTCAGCTTAAAACCTGGAAAAAGAGAAGTTCAGAAAATAAAGGAAATTGCATATTAACTTACACAACTGTGCAGAATGTGGTTATGTTCCATGGTAAGCAATGGATACAAGTACTGATGAATCATAAATGTCTACAACACATGATGAAAAGAAGGACATGGAGCATTACCAGCCGATTCCAAGGCCAGGCGCATCTCATATGAGCTCATGGTGCCAGACTTGTCCAGATCAAACTGGCGAAAAATTCCCTACAAAAGTTAAGAAAAAAGATCCTCATCTGGTAAAGATAAGATCATGCTGTAAAGCACCATTCTTCTCCAATTAAATAATACTTATTATGGGTTTAAATAAACAAGCAATATTTATGAAGTTAGTGCCAAAAACTAAGAAAACATTGCAGATTGATCACACCTGCAATGTACTGCAGATAGACAACACTCGTGTAATTTAATCCTTTAAAGCCTGACACATGACCCTAAAAATGGTCTTTATTTTAGTTTACTGCATCAATTAAAAGTTCTTCTGACTTTTTACAGTTTTTTCTTAATTTAGATTAATGTCAATTAAACAACAGCAAATGAATATATCTGTTCTTTAGAACTTAGTAGGAAAACATAACATTTAGCTGATGAGAAACACTGCTCCAGATGTCCTTGACCTATGAGTACACTCTCTCTCTCTCTCTTCTCTCTGTGTTTTTTATTATTACCACTAGTATATGAAATGTAAATTGGTCAAAGGCTCTTTGTTGTTGATCTGTACAACTGTGTTTCCATATTTAGAGGAACTACAGTTGTTTCTGTTACTGTCTGGACCTTGGCTTGAGGTATGACCTCCCATAATCATCTGTATCACCATCATCCGCTTCCTCTAAATCTGTCTCACAAAATCTATGTCGACATCTGAGCTAACACATTTTGCACACAAAGGGTTTTGGAAAACTGAAAATAAATTTTTGTTTCATAAAAATACTTTCAAAATTGTCTAAATGCATTTTGCTGCTGTAAAAAATATTTTGAACTTTCTGAATATTTATTATAGTTTATTAGCATTTGACAGGTTCAATACACTACATCTGTGAAATGTTACAAAAAAGCTTAATTTTACTACAGATAATATCATTCAAATCATACCTGGAATTGCTTCAGTTTGGCAAAAAGTTAGTCTCTCCTATGTTTCATGATGATAGCAACAATTTTGTAATGGGTTGCTTCCACTTCATTCATAATTCTGCAGTATTCACTTAAAGAACACTTGCCCCAAAATGATGGAAGTTTGTTTCGGTATTTCTTTTCATTAGATGATGAAAGAGCCACCTCCAAAAATAAGGTATCATATCTGATACATCTGGCTTTAAGGGGTTATTTCCAGGAACATCAGTATCACTGCATTATATTACCTTATATTATCCTAAACATGACAATCACAATGCTGATTTGTGAAATATCCTCCTGGAAGGTCCTTTTAATTGTTAATTATGCCTTTGACTTTTCATTAGCTAGTGTAGGGGGGCAGGAAAAACAGTGGAAGTCCATTGGTCTTGATTATAAATATATACTTGAATTTCATCCCAATATTTTTCTCCAGATACATTCTCAGTATTAGCATACTAAAATTCAAGGTTGGTGAACAGCTTGCTGCAATGCTAGAACACACTGCTGCTGTGGCTCTGCAGTTTTTATTTACACTGTTTATTACCATCAGATTCACTACATAAACATGAGTTTTCACTTATGATCCTCATGATCAAATCTTTGCATATGAATATTTTATAACCAAGACCCCTTTACTCTGTATAAGTGGATTATTTTCTTACCAGACATTTCCTGATCTTATTCCACAGAATCTGGAACTCCATTATGCCCAGACGAGCACTGCCATCTTTCTGAGATTCACCAGAAGTCAAAGATGTTTACTAAGCAGAGATCCCTATATTTGCCTTTTAAAAGTAGATGCAGAATTTAGAATATTATTGTCAGAATAATATTCTAAATTCTGCATCTTGAAAAGACCTTGAAAATGAATGAAATATGAAAAATGGATGGCTGGCACTGTATACACAGACAGACACACACACACACACACATATTATATATATATATATATATATATATATATATATATATATATATATATATATATATATATGTATGTATGTATGTATGTATGCATGTATGTATGTATGTATGTATGTATGTGTGTGTGTGTATACAATGCCAGCCATTGGTGACATTTTTGTATTGTGCTGGAGGGGCAAGCCATCACAGTATTATGCCAATACAGCATGCTTGGGTATAAAACATACACCATGAAATAAATCTATTTTAAATGTAAAATAAGATATCATTCACCATGCAGCATCAAGTACTGACTTGTTACGATGCTTCTCTGGAAATAGGATTAATAGCTGACACACATTGTAATGCCAAGAACTGAACCCTAGTTTCTTTTTCTTGTCATCATAACATCACATGCAGTTATGATTATGCATACTGATGTTTTATGAGCGATGAAGAAGCCAGTACGCACATAAGCTTTATAAGTCAAATAAATAGCTGCAAATCACATTCTCATTCAAATGTTCACAGACTTTAAAGAAAAAGCTCATGTTGATTATGGTTCATCATTATGGAAAGATAAACAAAGTTGCGACAGATATGGTAATATGGTAGCCAATTTACAGTTGACTGTTAGCATCACCCGGCTGCCTTCTTGTGCCACGGAGATCAGTCAATATAAATATATGAACTTGGGTCAGCTTGAACGTTTCAGGGGCAAATGCTCCCCTTACCCATAAACGACACTTATGTGTAAAAGGATACGTCCATGAGAGCCACCATACACCTGCATGCCTCCAAACTGAAGCCATCTGTTTTTAAGTCCTTGTCTAAAAAAGAAAAAAAATATCAGGAGAAATGTTAACATACACATGCACTTGCTCACACCCTTCCATCCTTATTTTTTCACTCACTCACTCCCTCAGTACCTTATTTATTCATTCACTTACTCCTCATTAAATTTAACTTAAAAATGCCTATTGTTGATTAGAAGGGAATAAAGGCCCTCAAATGGTTACTAGCATTGGAAATGGAGTTCCATCCATCCTTATTCCATACATACAATAGTACTGGGATGAGTAGAATGCCAGCTCTCATTAAACAACATCAGTTCCTGACCACACAAATGCTCTCATGGCTGAATGTTATCAAATCCTTGTAAAAGTTGTTACTGAAGAAAAGGGAAACTTTTGGTCATGTAGTGTCAGGGATGTGCAGTCAGGAGAAGCAGTGTCTCCCCTGTTATATTCCAATAAAAATACATTTAAAGGAACGTGAAATTATATTTAAGAAAAAAGGTCAAATCTATTTGTAAATATCATCAATATGTTCTTTGTAGACCTCATATTTGCATGTCTTTGCCTTTTATAGTGTAACTTATTTCACATGTGTAAATGATAATTAGGCTTGTTGCTGTCGATAAAACTGAAATGAAAAAAGTAAAAAAGAGAGCCCAAGCACTGACAAGTGTCCCCTTCTTCAACAAATTAACATACTTTTTTCTTCAAAAGGGTAGGTGCATGGATTTAATTTATAAATAAAAGGCAAGCGCATGCAATGTATATTTTAATTTGTATTGAAGTGAATATCTGAAATTTATAGGTCAGAAATAGCTATCAGGATAAGTGGTTCCTCTTGGTCTATCTCATATCATTTTACCAAGTGATAATGAAAATCAGGTTTAGACCCTATACGCAGACAGCAGCAAAACACACAAAAAATGGTGAGTAGAATGTGACTCAAATAGGCTATACGTGTTTTAAGAATATGATGTCAAATAGGAAAAATACCATTGCCTAATCAAACCAAGTTACTGAAAATTTTATCATTTCATCCCTTTCAGGTTCATATATGTGTCTTCTCAGTGCCTTGACCTAAATGCACATTACTGTGTAGTGTATATCACCAATATTCCAAACTTACGTTTGCACACAACTCTATTCAGGATAGTCCTCAACTCATATACTGATATCTCCATATCCTAAAGAGCAAAAGAAAAGAAGAATTAGAAAATAACTGAATTTTTGCAAAGATTCAAATAATTACTACTCTAATTTTATATATTAATATACTCTTACCTCTCCAGAAAGCTTAGCAAACATGGCTCTGAAAGAGGCATCAATGTCTTGCTCTGTAATCTCTTCCTAAAAGAGTGAATTAAAGCAAAACATAAAACATAACAATGCTCACCAAATATACTCAGTGTTTCCCCTATATTAAAATAGGCCCACCCAGCCAAACACACAAACACATCCAGCTTTGAAAAGTGAGTAAAAAATGAGTTGCTATCAATCAGCAGACTTCACACACTGCGGAAGCTGACGACTACCTGGCTCAGTGAAGTACATGCCAACATGTCATGATGGCATGCATTATTATAATCTGATGAGAGCCGAACCTTCGGTTTCAAGTATTTACATTGAAGTTATTAGCATCCATAAACAAACTACAAATTACAAAAAAAAAAAAAAAATACAGTGCTTGTTGAAAAGATGACTTGTGCAAATAGTTTCATACATGACATAAAAATAAAACAGAAAATAGTCTAAAAAGTGCAAGACATAATATGCATTTAGGTAAACATACATGTGATTTTCTGCCTCATACAGAAAGTAAACAACATAAAAAAGTAAAATGTAGACAGTATGGCTAAACCTCAGAAAACAATTAACAGGGTATTACAGCACTAAAAACAGCACTAAAATTCAGTTACAATTATATGCATTGTATTAAAGCTATGAAGGCTAAATTTTCAGGTTTGTCTTAAGGGAATCCATCTTCCCGCATTATCAGCAGATAAAACAGGTCTGCTGACAACTGTGGAAAACACTGACTCATTCATTCATCATCTGGGTTGTACACAACAACGCAGGATTTTGGAGCTTGTTGGAAGCCAACAAATATATGACATACAATATGATTTCCCTGCTCCTTTTATCCATGTGCTGTGAGCACAGAGAGTAAAATTGTTTATCATATTAAAGGAGCAACCTGTAATACTGACACCAAGCATTTAATATCAAAACTATAATACAGTTTTTATAAAAGTGGAGAGCAGCAGGAAGCAGCCAGTGATTGACAGCAGGAACCAGCCAGTCATTGGCAACTTCCAGTCAGTAAGTGGCAACCGCCAGTCAGTCTGTGGCAGCCTCCAGTCAATAAGTACAGCTGCTTGTTGGTCAAAGCAGCTGCCAATCAGTGAGAGCAATCACCATTTGGCACCAGTCCTTAACAGGGCATCATATCATATATTTACCATATTTTCACTAAAGTCTGTATACTGTATTTTAAAGGTGTTATGTGATAAGGGCACTATAGGCAGAAGTCACCAGGCAACAGTTGGTGTTTCCAGAGCCCTGTGGGTGTCCTGACCTTTGAAGAACAGGGTGAAAGTGGGGCTAGCAAAGTATGCAGAGCAACGGGTGGACTACAGTGTGTAGCTGTACAACTACATTGCTCCATAGCAAATGTTAAAGGAACAGTAGGAATATTTTTGGTATTTTTGCTTCTGGGCCCTTACAGTTACAGAGTGTATTTCACTTTTGCAGCACTGTCCTCAAATCAAGGAGGAGGTAGGGGGCGGTTTCTTTCTATCCACCAGAAGTTACATACTGCAGTCTCTGCAGTGTTGAGCATGGAGTAGCAATGACAGAGTCTCCCTTAGGTTAATTTAGTTGTAATTGTAAAGTAAAAATATTGCCTAGTGTTTCTCACCTATAGCAGGTTACAACTGGCACTGTCCAGTTCAAAAACTGAGTGGATAAAATAATACCTAATCAGACATAAATTGTACATTATTTTCTTAGAAGACAACTGCAGTCATTTGTAAAGAGAGAATTAAATGACGAAAAGTGAGTTTTTCTTTGCTCTTGTTTTTGCAGAAATGATTTGCTGTTACCTGTTTAGGAAATTTGCCAGCTCTGGCTCTGTTCTATAGAGTAGCTGCTTGTAAACTGCCTCCATTTTTCAAACATATTTCTTCCCATTTTACTCTGTCTCTGGTCATGGAGATTTTTAGAAGGGCAATATGGCATTTATTTTATATAACATTGAGTCTGTTCATTTAGTCATTTCATGGCTGCAAGACACTGTTTGTAGGCTTGGCCACACCGTGGACTGTAAAATGATTGGACAGAGGGCGGGATCCCAAGAGGGCGGGATCCCTCTGCTCTGGACTAGTCACTTCTCACAGAGAATATATAGCTTCAGCGATGCTATGAGAGGCAGTGTTTTAGCTTTGACTGTTTCCTTAAGCTATGATCCCACACCCTGGACAGTTTATGACCAAGTACAGTAAATATCTTACAGATTGCTCCTTTAAGGATTTATTTGCTACAAAAGCTGCCACAGAAAATCTAGATCCAAATGATTTTAATTAATTACACAGACACCAATAATATTTATATATATAATTACCATATAAAATTAAATAGATGATGTTTATCTGCCCTTAGAAGCCCTTACCTCTTCATCCAGGATGAAGGACACATCATCATCCATCTCCCTGAAATATATATGAAAAACAAAACACTTCAGATTGTTGGACAGAGTTAATTAATCTGAAATTCCCTATGTGGGTTCTTGTAATGTTATCAATTAAACAGCAGCTATTTAAGTTCAATACAAGTACTGCCACGTTTCTAATTTGTAACTTTGTTATTTTTTTATTTAGAATATAAAACATAATTGGGTAAATATTTTCATTACTTGTTAGCTATTTAACATTTATTTACCAAATTAAACACACTTGGGGTCTATTTAAAAACAGGTAATGTAATATATACAAAAATAAAAGTTGAAGTGCTTATATGGGAACAAGTCATTAGAGGCAATAATGGCTTTCAAGTGACATTTCTTTATGTGATTGTCATATGATTAATTGTCAGATTGATAAATGTCACCTAGTGGCCTGGAAATCTTAGATATTCTGTGGTTAACATAAACTTTGTACTCACTGAGTCTCTGACTGTTTCTCGGTGAAGACTCTGAGGACAAAATCTGCTTCTTTCCCAGGTTCAAAGGTGGAGGGAACAATTAGATACTCTCCTGGAGGAAGACGGAGTCGAGCGCTCACCTCCCTGAGGTTGATAAAAGTCTCGGAACGAGCGCAGGATGAGTGACGAAGGAAAAAATCTTTCTTCAGGTGCACACTCTGGCAACCACGGAACTACCCAATAGACAAAGGCAGTTACTGGTACAAGGAAAGCAAGTCATAATTATGATATTCAACATGTATAAAATAGGATGTGTTGTGATACAGCAAGTCATAAATACAGGAACTATTTTTTTACTGTTTTTTTTATAGTTTATGTATATGTTAAGTATATGTATATGTTAAGTATATGTTTTTTATAGTTTTAGCTGTATTTCCTGTTTATTTTACATGGTCACATACAGGTTAACTAGCTATGAAGTGATATTATTTTTATACTTTTTTTAAATCATAATTTTCTCTCAATTATGCTTTATCTCTTCCCACCCATTAAGTAGAACTAAATCAAATATGATTGTGCTTGTGCAAATCACATTATCCTCTCCTTCAAAGGAAAATGTGCCTGCGGATGTCTTTATCTAAATCAAAGGCAAGGCAAGGTGTTTAAATGGATAGGGCTTCTTTAGAGTCTGGAAGGTTCAGAGTTTTAACTCAGAAGGATGTTGCTTACAGTGATCTGCCTAAATCTAAAAAACAGTCATTCTGGTGTTTGCTGTCTTATGTACAGAGCCAGCACTTCAGAACTGTTCCACCTTCTCATCTGAGTCTATCTTATCACTGCAGTGCACCCATTAGAGTCTCTCCAATCACAATACTGGACCACCGTTTATTTAAGAATCCAATAAGGAGCTTAAACGAAGAAAAATGATTCAAAATGGAATTCACTAACACGAGTGCCTCCACTCCGTATTACTCATTGCTGCACCTAGTATGTGGAGTAAACTGAGGCTCATTTTCAACAGGAGTTGTTCCTGTCATTCTGAACCAGTGCTGTTTGATCTTTGTGATATTTTGACGAAAGAATATCACAGATCTTTCATTTAGACCCTAGGGAACTGTGTAAACATATGGGAAAATGGGTATAATATATCCCCATAAAATTGGAAATCAAATTGAAGAAACAAATGTGCTACTCACACATTCTGATGTCTTAATTAAAGTGGATCCCCAAGTCCTAATAGTCTGTGGTACAGAGTTGTTGCTTTCTTGACAATACAGGGTACATACTTTTTAGTATCATGTGTACATTCTATAATAGCTGGTGCTAATTGTTGCAAAAAGAATATGGCTTATCCTTTTCAATCTTTTTTTATGATCTTTTTTATTTCATTTTTAATTTTATTGTATTTTTTTGCATAATTCCCCATTTTTTTTTGCTAAAAAATCCCACTCCTTTGGACATCAAAATGGGCCATTCTGTCCACATTACTGCTGTGGTCCATGTATTATTTGGGTGGTGGCTTATTTTCATATACAATGATAAGAATATTTATTCAATATGGTGGACTGTGAGATTATATTGGTTGTAAATATGTGCCCAAAAGATGAGTACCTCTTCTGGGACCTGAAAAACAGAAAGATAAACATAGATCAATTATTCAATTACTTCTCAAAAATGCACTACTTACACAACATTTTTAAAGACATGTTATGTGGACATGTTAATATTATTTATTTTAAAGGGGAAATTTTGGCCAAATGGTTTAATTTAAATGTTTTAGTTAAAAGTATGACAAATTTTCATTTACTCTCACACACCGTATTTGACCACTAAACTGACCTCATAGACGGCAAAGCCGATAGTGTGCATATCTTGGCCTTGTTTGCGGAAGCGTCTGCGGTCCTTCTGCATCAGAGCCACCAAGAAACTACATGCCACTTCACTGTCATCTGGATCATCATCCTCCTCCAGCAAAGTGATCTTATACTGAGGGTTTATCCAGAATGTATCTAAGAGAAAGATATGGATAATATATAATTCTGAAACATCAAAACTCTCTTCCATCAGGGTGTATATATATTTTGCTATTCAAAAATGTCCATCTCTCTTATAGAGCCAACCCATAGCACTGAGCATTCTATTATTTATTTTCCAGTCAAAAGAGGCAAATACAAGATCTTCAATATTTATCCTGAGGGTAAATGTAGAGATTAATCAGAGGCATCAACAATTAAGCAACTGCCCACTCTATGCTTTTATTACTGCTTACATTATTTTCAAGAAACGTTTAACTCCAATGAGTGAAAGAATCTGCAGAAATATCTCAAAATCTGATTACATTTTCTCCAATCTCAAACACATTCAGTGATGCTGGGGATTGGACTGAGGTTCACCAGCAGAGTCTTTGTGAGCATGTAATACAAAATAATGTTCTTATCTTTTATTGGAATAATTTAAGATATTATGGAATAACACAAGGATCATCATCAGGTCACTCAATGGGTTTGTTTAAACATTGTCATTGTATATTATCATTATTATACTGTCATTGCATGACTATAGATAAGAGTGTGTGTGTTTGAGTGTGTTATTTCTCACTGGGGTTATTCCTGCAGCCTCCAGCTGTACTCCCTTTCCTCCAGGCTCCCTCAAACTTGATGGTGTTCCAATAATTCAGAGTATCATCACTCAGAGCATCTGCAGTCAGGTTACATATCTCCAGTCGAGAAAACTGACGCTTAAACTCCTGAAATGACATCCTGAGAAAGAGAGAGAGAAAGGCAGGGAGAGAGAGAGAGAGAGAGAGAGAGAGAGAGAGAGAGAGAGAGAGAGAGGGAGAGAGAGAGAGAGAAAGAGAGAATAAATGAGTAATGGGGATAGATGTGGTGCAATGGAGATCAGTACTATTAATTGGGGACTCACCAGAACTCTCCATCCTCCATTTTGGAATTCATCTCCTCTTTTTCAGCAGGATCGATTGCATTCCATTCATAGGAACTGCAGAAGAAAAGGATCTATGGGATAACCTCACGTGGATGATGAATAAACAGTTTGATGAAGAAAACAGACCTCACAAATTACATGTATGATACAGGAAACAAACAGACTTTGAAAAACTATATAAGTGGGAAGTGTCATTGATACTGGGAGAGATCTCACACTGGCAAGATAATCTCCAAAATAAAGTTCCATTTTCAATCCTAAGGCAACTGATTTTGTTGATTTATTTATTTATTTATTTTTACAGTCACAATAAATGACAGCTGCTAGGCTTTATCAGAGCACAGAAAACCTATTTTTGTAACTTTTTTGACTTGGCACTTACTTATCACTCCAGGCTCCTGTCCACTCCACTTGCCCCCAGGGGTTCCGGATACGAATCAGCCTTTCTGTATTTCCACGGAAATTCACCTAAATAAGAAACAAAGTATTTAGGGAGAAATTCTACTAGCCTATGTTAGAACAAACTGCAAAAAAGAAAAGTTTGTAGCAGAGCTTGAGTGAAGATGAGGGTACTATATTACTGTGGCAGGGACTTAATGTTCTATTTTAATGTGAGGTTTCATTCAATTAAACTTCTTTTTAATGCATGTAAAATCAATTGTGTTGACAGTTTTTTGACTCACCTCCCTGAGACCTGTGACTGAGTAGGCATGGCCTTTCACTAGCTTTTTGAAAGTGATTGCTTCCATGTCAAAGGCACTAGTGATCTGTGAAGGTAAAACACACACAAACACACACATAGACACACAGTCAGAATGCGCTCTTTACAAAAGTGTAAAGACTTTTCTGATGTCAGAAAAAACAATATAAACAGTATTTAAAAAAGCAAAAGTAAAAAATCAACATTTCTAAACATTCTAAGCATTTATGTCAGTTATGTTTAGAAAGTGCAAATATTCTGAAAAACAATATCACTATTTAGCTGTTGAACTTACTGAAACATATTTCATTCAGAATCCAAGGAACTGTGCTAAAATGTGAAAAAGTCATATAGTATTATATACCAATCAGTGATTTTACCACAAAATAGTAATATATAATAATTATAAAAGTGTCGGTTATTTGTGATCAAATAGTTTTGTCACTGCTGAATTAAACCAGTTTTTGCAATGTTTAAATTAGATTTACATAAACTCTCGTACACACAGGCCATTGAGGTCAGTATAAGGTCTTTCATAATGTGAAGGAACAGTGAAGAAAATGACTGAATGTTTTGAAAGTAGTTTTTGCAAACAATATTCATTCATTGTATATAACCACTTATCCAGTTCAGGGACACAGTGGGGCTTACATGGAATCACTGGGCATAAAGCGGGGACAAATCCTGGAGTGGGTGCCACACTCACACACATGGACACTCTTGAGTCACCGATCCACCTGTATTTTTGGACCGTGAGAGGAAATCAGAGCACCCGGAGGAAACCCACGCAGACACAGGGAGGACATGCCAAACTCCTCACTAAGAGCGGGGCATAAACCCACAAACCCAGGACCCTGGAACCAATTTCTGGTTCCTCTTATCTGGCTACTTATCTGGTTTTTATTTATGCTTGTTTACTTTGTGAACTTCATCCATCCATCCATTATCTGTAACCGCTTATCCAGTTCAGGGTCATGGTGGGTCCAGAGCCTACCTGGAATCATTTGGCGCAAGGCGGGAATACACCCTGGAGGGGGCGCCAGTCCTTCACAGGGCAACACACACACCCACACATTCACTCACACACTCACACCTACGGTCACTTTTGAGTCGCCAATCCACCTACCAACATGTGTTTTTGGACTGTGGGAGGAAACCGGAGCACCCGGAGGAAACCCACGCGGACACGGGGAACACACCAACTCCTCACAGACAGTCACCCAGAGCAGGAATCAAACCCACAACCTCCAGGTCCCTGGAGCTGTGTAACTGCGACACTACCTGCTGAGCCACCGTGCTGCCCACTTTGTGAACTTAATTCAGTAAATTTAAATGAATCCGGAGCAGTAATGCCCACATCCTGTCAAATTACAACCATAACCATCCAACTTTAATTCATAGAAAATAACTATAATTTCAGTTACAATATTAGCTCAACCCTAGTCTGAGAAAATTGTCCTCACTGGATTTTTTAAAATATTATCTTTAATAGTATGTTGTCTAAAATCACTATTGGGACTTACATCAATGGAGCAGCCCAGCAGAGACCCTCTCTCAAGGGCCTTATTGATGATACGTGGCAGGTCCTTTGGAGCACTACGAAGTTCGTACATTTCTGCAACTCCACCTGTAAAATCCTCAAATCCTTCAGTAGTAGAGCCTCCAGAAAGAGCTTCATAGGATCCATTCAGCCTTAAAAGAATAGAGATGTATAGGTTTAAATAAAAATAGCTCCTCATCTTTGAAGAATTGCCATCTTGAGAGGTGACACACAAGACGCTGCAAAATTAGTTCATCCATTTATTACATCTAGGTTGAAATTATCCTTGATGTTCCACTAAAAGCTTAACCAAATTTCAAATGGTCTAGAGGCATCCAGTGTTCCTGCCCACTGAAATGAATCACTGAGCACAAGGCAGAAACACTCTGGACTTAGGCTAGGCAACTAATTTGAAATTAATTTAAATTCATTCGACATTCAGTAAACATAATCTAGCCTTTATCAAGTAATTCAAGTAGTTCATTAATTCATTCAAACATTAACTGGAACCTCTTATCCGGTTCAGGGTTGCAGTGGGTCCAGAGCCTACCCAGAATCATTGGGTGCAAGGCAGGAACACACCCTGGAGGGGGTGCCAGCCCTTCACAGGGCAACACACACACACACATTTTTGAGTCACCATTCCACCCATCAACATGTGGTTTTGGACTATGGGAGGAAACCGGAGAACCCAGAGGAAACCCACACGGACACGGGGAGAACACACCAAACTCCTCAGAGACAGTTACAGGAGTTGAACCCACAACCTCCAAGTCCCTGGAGCTGCGTGCCCTGCCGTGCCACCCTCAAATAATCTATGTTCCTTTTTATTCTTTTCATCATTTTGAACGTAAACACAGAGGTCATCCAAGCAACTTGAGTAGCTTGTACCAAAAAAAATCCTATGTCTATCATTTGGATGTGTTTTGACTGTAGTAAATATGACACTGAATATAAAGAAGTCAAATGCAAACACTAACAAAAAGTAGTTTCAGCAAAAAAACTTACAACAAACAGTCTGTTCCCTATCAGTCGATTCACTCGGTACAACACAAGCTGTATGGGATATTATTCATTCATTCATTCATTATCTGTTACCGCTTATCCAATTCAGGGTCGCTGTATGGGATATAATGCCTCTTCCATATCTGGCTGAACACACCTCTAATCACGCCTGCAAGGCAGATGACGCACAGTGACGAGGGTAGGTGTGCCCGCCCCTCACCTATAACCTCTGGACACCAGCGTCTCTCTTCAGTTCTTATGCTCTTCACCTCACTAAGAACACCTTACACTTCTCTGCTAATCTAGCTAGCTCTTTTCCTTAGCAAAGACACTACAAATAGCTTACTGTTCCAATAGGAAAGAACGGCAACAACCTCACGTTGGTGAGTATTCTTTCTGCGGAGCGCTATTTTGGAACGTCTTCTGCCTTCTTCTCTTGAGCTCGCTTTGCCTAGTCTCGGTGCTAGCCCGCTTAGTTTTGCTAACGGCTATCTAAATGAGCTCGCAAGCAGCTACTCGCCATTGCAGGAAAGTCCCTCGCCCTTGTCCTCAAGGGTGTGGGTTCGCTATTCATGAGAAGGACCTGCATGATGCGTGCCCAGTTTGCTTGGGAATCGTTCATGCTAGGAGGGCCTTAGTGCAGCTTGAGGCGTGCGAGTTCTGTCACCGGCTCAGACGTTCTACCGTGGAGCGCAGGGTGTCGTTTGTTGTGAAAATTCTCGGACAAGCAGCTTTGGACCGTGAGGATCCCCTGTTTTCCGAACAAGTTGAGCCTTCTCACTTGGACGCTGAAGAGGCTGAATCAGTGGGTGAGGCGCGTATTAGTTGGGCTGAGCACATGGAGAGTTTGGGGGATGTGTGAAATGGGTTTGCCGTCACCGGCTCTCCTAATGAAGCCCCGGCTCCCAGAGCCTGCAGCTGAACTCGAGGATGACGACCCTTTTGATCTTGGGTTAGATGAGCACGGTCTTTCCGAGGACAAGCAGGAGGACCTACCGGCTCCTCTCGTTGCAGCGGCTTCAGGGGGGAAACAGGACGAGGCGGACACGTCCTTTATCTCCCTTTATCACCGTGCTGCTCAGAAACTGGACGTCCAGTGGCCCGCTCCTCACACAGCTACGAGATTCTCTGGGATTTTCCTTCCCCCGGTCCCGACAGCGGTGAAACACCGTCTCCCGCTGTTTCCGGACGTCATCGCTGAGCTAAAATCCTCATGGGCTAAACCACTGTCGACCCGTACAGCGGTTCCGGGTTTCGCTCCATTTCTCGACATAGAGGGGGCGGAGGAGACAGGTCTGCTGAACCCCCCTCACATGGAGCCGTCACTAGCAGCTAATCTCGCCCCATCACACAACCTAGGGGTAGCAGGACCAGCCGTGCTTCCCTCTAAGCCCTGCCGGTTTTCTTCCTCGCAGCTGGATAAGGTTTACCGCGCTCAGGCAGGCATAGCTAGGGCTATGAATTCGGTCACCCTTCTCCAAACATATCAGGCGATGTGTCTGGCCGAGCTCGGAGAGCAACTGCCGGTGGAGAGCCCGTTAACTGCCTTGCTTAACGAGGTCGGAATTGCCTCGGACTATGTGCACCTCCTTTTGAGCTGCTGGAGTCTGTGGACATCAAGTTTGTTTCATATAAGACTGCTCTACTCCTAGCTTTAGCATCTGCAATACGGGTGGGTGACCTCCACGCACTGTCAGTGCACCCTTCTTGTACCCAGTTTGCACCAGGGGACACTAAGGTGACTCTGTGTCCTAATGCAGCATATGTGCCAAAGGTGTTGCCTATGTCTTACTCACTGGCAAAGCTCACTGGCTTTTGAGTTAAATTCTTATTCTCCTCCTCCATTTACATCTGAGGTGCAGCAAAGACTACATATGCTCTGCCCCGTGCGGGCACTGCACACATACATTAATTGCACTGTAGGTGTGACCAGCTTTTTGTCTGTTTTGCTAACTCAGTTCGTGGCAGGGCCTTGTCTAAACAACATCTCTCTCACTGGGTTTTAGAAGCTATTTCTATAGCTTACAGCAGCAAAGGTATGGATTTACCAGAGGGGGTGAGGGCTCATTCCACAATAGGAATAGCTACATCATGGGCTCTTTTTAAGGGTGTCCCAGTTGGAGACATCTGTGCCGCTGCTAGCGGGGCATCACCTCATACATTTGTTCGTTTTTATCGCCTGGATGTGCTGGCCCCTTCGGTAGCTCATGCTGTCTTTTCTATAGAGTCTAACATGCTCTAGGCTGCTTTCTTGGTTCGGTGTCTGTTTCTCGGGACGTGAATTTAGATCCCATACAGCTTGTGTTGTACCGAGTGAATCGACTGATACGGAACGTGAGGTTATGCATATAACCACTGTTCCCTGAAGAAGAGGAACGAGGTACAACACGGGCTGCCCTGCTTCACTATTAGCTTGGTGAAGATCAGCATCTTGAACTGAAGTGAGACGCTAGTGTCCAGAGGTTATAGGTGAGGGGCGGGCCCACCTACCCTCGTCACTATGAGTCATCTGCCTTGCAGGCGTGATTAGAGGTGTCTTCAGCCATATATGGAAGAGGCATAATATCCCATACAGCTTGTGTTGTACCTCGTTCCTCTTCTTCAGGGAACAGTGGTTATATGCATAACCTCACGTTTCAATTTATGAAGCACAATCACATCACTAAATATGAACAGTGCACAGCTCATAAAATGAGACTGACAAGCTCCCAGCAACATTTTAAAAAATATCCCAGCTTAATTAATACTTACATATTTACAATACAAGCCTTGTCATGAGGGCAAAAACAAAAGCAAAATTCTTTAATCATATCTGAGGTAAAATGTTCAATTATTCATTATAATGATTTGCAGACATATCACTCGCACACACATACCTGTGAACAATTTAATATATCCAATCAGCCTACCGATGTGTGTTTATAGAAACTGGCGCACCGAGAGGAACAGACATGCGAAAGAAAACAACAAACTCCTCAGAGGGACTTGAGATGAGGACTTTAAGACAGCCACACTACCTGTTGCACCAGCCCCACATAGTATATAAATGTATGAAAAAAAATGTATATATATATATTTTGCAATAGCCAGTGATTCACGCATAATTAAAAACATAAAACTCGTATATACACAGACACACACATACACACAACCAGTCAAATCTATGGACACTTAAATTCAGTGTTTAATTTTAAATCATTTGGTAATTTGAGTTGTGAAGAAGCATTTGACCTTTAATTGAATTTTAATTTATAAAAAACAAATAAAATAACTTAATACAAGAAAAAAAGAATATAAAAATATAAAAACAGACACAATAAGAAAACAACAAAAAAAGAAAAAAAAAATCCAAAAACATCAAAATGTACAGTTGGAAAAATTTGATCAAAATGGTCCAAAATTATCCTAATTACGGTGTGCCTTATAGTTAAAAGCTAATTAAAGTAATGTCCATCCTTATAATTACAGCCATTACGATTTCTAGTGCAGTAGGGTGGGTCTAAATAATTATCTGATGAACAGTTTTTCTGATTATTTATTTATTATTTCAGATTATTATCTGAGTTATTTCATGTTTTCTACAATATTTTCCACATTATTGTGAAACAAACAAAAATAAATATAATAAAAGTTCACTGCATAAGTAGAATTTTGACTCTACAATGTATCATTTATCTGTATCTTTCAAAATCCCACTCCTACCACTCACTCACTCGCTCGCCCACTCATTCGTTAACTCACTTAGCATAGGCCTTCTCGATCAGAGCACTCCAAAACTCATTCCCTTCAGCAGAGTGGACAAACAGCAGCTCTCCATCCTTCACTGGCAGCCGGTCATCAATGACCACGTCCACCCATTCCCCAAACTGCCAGAACTGTACATTAAGAAAAAGTAATTTATTATTTTCAGTAATGTCTGAGATTTACAAAATTGGGCTGCTATGTAGCACTCATACAATACTTTTTTCCAAATTAAAAGGCAAAGAAATGTTATTTCCACAGGAAATAAATTTTAATTTTATACATCTGACACATCAGTCTATATATGATCACTAAAGAGGCATTTCAAATTTACAGTTCTTGACTGTGGTGGATATTTACATAGAGTGCTATGGGTCACAACAGCCTTAAAAAAGTATTTTAGCACAGCAGAGTCTATGACTCTATAAAAACATTCCTTTAAAGAATCTGTAAATTAACCACACTGATATGGCAAATGTCATGGGATAGCAGTATTTAAATTGATAATGAAGCGGTGTTTCCTCAAGATACAGCTTGGGAACTGTTTAAGTTGTTAGGTATTATGTGAGGTTTAACAGTGTCCGTTCTAATGAGGTATGATAGTAGGTGTCTGACAGATAGAACATTCCATTTCTGAAGCTGTGAGGCGTGTAAAATTCCTTTATCCAGTGTCACATGTGTGGAATAAGCATAGAAGGCATGACCATCCACCATGGACACAGCAGTGGTCACCCATAAGGGCTTAATTATAGTGAAAGGCAGGGTCTGGCTAGAATTGTCCATTTGGACAGACAAGTGACTCTAGCAGAATCACATTCAATGCAGGAAGCCTTAAGCGCATACCCTGCATGTCAGTACAGCATTCTTTAGCTTCTATGGGATAAGACAGCGGTAGACCCACCAGTATGAATGTTTCTCCACAAAGGAGCCCTATCATCAGCCTAAAACAATTGGCACAGAGACCACACCTTGTATCCTGGTGTTAACTCTTCTGTTCCAATATCCCATATATATGGGATATGGGAACATACGCGCGCACACACACACACACATATGTTTATATACACTGCTCAAAAAATGAAAAAGGAACACTAAAATAACACATCCTAGATCTCAGTTAATAAATATTCCAGTTGAAAATCTATTAATTACATAGTGGAATGAATTGAGAACAAAATAACATAAAAATTATCAATATAAATCAAAATTATTACCCAATGAATGTATGGAATTGGAATCATACTCAAAATAAAAGTGGAAAATCAAATATCAGGCTGATACAACTTCAGTGGAAATTCCTCAAGACAAATTAAAAAGAAACTCAGTAGTGTGTGTGGCCTCCGCGTGCCTGTATGACTTCCCTACAATGCCTGGGCATGCTTCTGATTAGGTAGCGGATGTTCTCCTAAGGGATCCTGAGGGATGTACTCGATAGCCTGTGGTTCAACATGGCGTTGGTGGATGGAAAGAGACGTGATGTCCCAGATGTGCTTGATTGGATTCAGGTCTGGGGAACTGGCAGGCCAATCCATAGCACCAATGCCTTCATCATGCAGGAACTGCTGACACACTTCAGCCACATAAGGCCTAGCATTGTCATGCATCAGAAGGAACCCAGGGCCCACTACACCAGCATATGGTCATATGCCCCCCCACACACCATTACTGACCCACTGCCAAACCGACCACGCTGGAGGATGTTGCAGGCAGCAGAATATTCTCCACGGTGTCTCCAGATTCTGTCACATCTACAGAAACACTCCTTTATAGGGGTTGTCTTCAACAGCAGGTGAAATTGATTCATAATCAGTGTTTCTTCCTAACTAGACAGATTGATTTCACAGAAGTGTGATTGACTTGCAGTTACATTTTGTTGTTTAAGTGTTCCCTTTATTTTTTGAGCAGTGTATATATAAAAACCCATTCTGCAATCTTAAACTTAACAAAAAAATGCTACACCATTCTCCACTACATTCATGTAGAACCAGCACATTCATAAAAGTATACACATCATGTTGCTTATCACAAAAAAAAATATATAAATTTGAGGAAATAGAACCCAGTCCAGAAACCCTAAAACTCTTTTATTGCACTTTGCTGACTCTAATTTGTTCTTCCAATGTATGTGTTTTTGATTTAGGATGTTCAAACTTTTGCATACAGCTGTGTATGAAGCTGGTAAATTGTTAAGTTCAATTGCCACTGTTGAACACAAACATGTGTCAAAATAAGTGTCTGGACCACTGATAAAATGCCACTGTGATTAAAAACAACATTAATTTTCTTCAGTGTATGTTGAATATAATGGCTACAGGTATTCAGTTAAGTGTGTCTATATAAAAACTTGAGATTAGTGAAAAATCTGAATGTCACATCCATCCTCGGATATTCCAGTGTTTACCTGGAAGTGGAATATTCCGGCATAATCATCTGTAAAGCTCTGACCATGAGGCACCACTCTGTGAAGTAGGTTATCATTTAGAGTGAGAGATGCTATAGCAGCCAACAACCAGCAGTCACCTGGAGAAAGAAAGAGACAAAGAGAGAGAGGCTTAGAGAATGTATGAAAGCATTCAATCGATGTGTAAAACAGTCGTTTTAGTGTAAGAAGTGAGCATTAGTACTTAATATGACATTATTTGTTACAGAGGGCATTGAAATAACTACAAATACAGAAATTTGAACACCCCTAGTCAAAGGACATTTTATTATTTCCCAAATCTTAAAGACTCTATATATAGACAGCATTTTACATCATAACATGCAAGTTCTGAACAAGTACATTCCTAGATATCTCAAATATGCATCCTGCTATAGTATTTTATTATAATGCAAATCTAAGGGTGCACTGGATCCTCCCTTGAGGTATAAGTCAGCATTTAAAGATTTTTATTTGTAAAAGAACCAGAAATATTTAATGTTATGTTTACACCCAGTATTTATAGGAAAGGTAACCAGAAAATAGCTGTTTAGGATTGGAGAATAAGGGTGTCTTTTTATTTGAGGTGTCTGACCAAAGCATATGCAACCTCCTCTCTTTTTTCTGCTCCTCCAGAGTGAGTGTGATTAAAATAGCAATAAAAAAAATAACACAGGAGCAGTATCAGTGGCACTGTACTCCAAGATGTATGTATGTGCTGAGGGAAGCAAATGATGATCATGTGCACTGTGGGGAATGAGAGGTGAAGTCATTTTGTGTAACATCCTCTTTTAATCCTCTGTAACAAATCTCTCCTAAAATAACACACAATAAAATATTGGGTGAGTGATATGGCCCTAAATATATATATATATATATATATAAATTGGATAAGCGGTTACAGATAATGGATGGATATATATATATATATATATATATATATATATATATATATATATATATATCCATCCATTATCTGTAACCGCTTATCCAATTTAGGGTCGCGGGGGGTCCAGAGCTTACCTGGAATCATATATGTGGCCAATCTTCATTAATTGCACATTGCACCAGTAAGAGCAGAGTGTGAAGGTTCAATTAGCAGAGGGTAAGAGCACAGTTTTGCTCAAAATATTGCAATGCACACAATTATGGGTGACATACCACAGTTCAAAAGAGGACAAATTGTTGATGCACGTCTTGCTGGCGCATCTGTGACCAAGACAGCAAGTCTTTGTGATGTATCAAGAGCCACGGTATCCAGGGTAATGTCAGCATACCACCAAGAAGGACGAAACACATCCAACAGGATTAATTGTGAACGCAAGACGAAGCTGTCTGAAAGGGATGTTCGGGTGCTGACCTGGATTGTATCCAAAAAACATAAGACCACGGCTGCCCAATTAAAGGCAGAATTAAATGTGCACCTCAACTCTCCTGTTTCCACCAGAACTGTCCGTCAGGAGCTCCACAGCATCAATATACACGGCCGGGCTGCTATAGCCAAACCTTTAGTCACTCATGCCAATGCCAAACGTCGGTTTCAATGGTGCAAGGAGCGCAAATCTTGGCTGTAGACAATGTGAAACATGTATTGTTCTCTGATGAGTCCACCTTTACTGTTTTCCCCACATCAGGGAGAGTTATGATGTGGAGAAGCCCCAAAGAAGCGTACCACCCAGACTGTTGCATGTCCAGTGTGAAGCACGGGGGTGAATCAGTGATGGTTTGGGCTGCCATATCATGGCATTCCCTTGGCCCAATACTTGTGCTAGATGGGCGCATCACTGCCAAGGCCTACCGAACCATTCTGGAGGGCCATGTGCATCCAATGGTTCAAACATTGTGTCCTGAGGGCGGTGCCGTGTATCAGGATGACAATGCACCAATACACACAGCAAGACTGGTGAAAGATTGATTTGATGAACATGAAAGTGAAGTTGAACATTTCCCATGGCCTGCACAGTCACCAGATCTAAATATTATTGAGCCACTTTGGGGTGTTTTGGAGGAGCGAGTCAGGAAACGTTTTCCTCCACCAGCATCACGGAGTGACCTGACCAATATCCTGCAAGAAGAATGCCTTAAAATCCCTCTGACCACTGTGCAGGACTTGTATATGTCATTCCCAAGACGAATTGACACTGCGTTGGCAGCAAAAGGAGGCTCTACGCCATACTGATAAATTATTGTGGTCTAAAACCAGGCGTTCCAGTTTCATTGTCCAACCCCTGTATATTATATTATATTATATTAAATACATGTAATATATATTAAAAGTATTAAATGGTTTTATTTATTTAAAAAGTTTTATTTTATTACAAATGTAATTTTAATCATTCAGAGACACTTTCCATCGTACTTCACTGTGCCTAAATGACTCATGTAAAAAACGTATACCATATTATGGCTAATTGCATGATGTTGTTAGGTAAACATGTTATAATATCATGATATCGCAATACTGATTTTTTTTAATTGTTTTAGTTACCATTCAGTAATTGTAAAGAGGAGACGTTTTTATATCAGCTGATTCTATATTTAGAATCAGCCCAATAGGATCTGGCACAGTGCAAGTAATACAACAGCAATAACTAGCTATAGCTAACTAGCTAATAAATATAATGTACACTCCATCCATTACATTTATGTGCACAGTTTACATTAGTGATGATAGACATTAGGCATCAAGTCATAAACACACACACACACACACACAATATTGCAGGCACACAAGACTTAAAAGCCCCATTACAGACTTGTTATGATGGCACTTAGACAGTAGATGATAATGCTGAGGTTTTTATTTTTAATCTCGTTTGATCCACAGACAGCAGATTGTGAGCCTGTCTGTAATTTCACAGCCATTTATTTTTCTCGAATTGTATACTGTAGGTCAAACATTGACTAATAGACATCCAATTTTTGTTTGTTTTATTTGTTTAAGTAAGGGTTAGCTGCAGCATAAGCACTTAAGAATTACTTAACTTCTGCTCAGTAAAATGATTCAGCTTTGGGATATAAAATTGATCTATGAATATTCAAAACTACTGCAAATCCACCTATATGCTGTTAAGAATTCTCTGTACTTAACCATGTCCAACCTTAAAACTACAAATAAACCAACTGCAGTACCTCAGAGAACCAATGGAGGGCTAAGTGAGTAAGTGATGTTTGCTGTATATATAAAAGAGAGAGAGAGAGAGAGAGAGAGAGAGAGAGAGACCTATTAGCCACACCTACATTTCTCTTACATTATTCATAAAACTCTGCTCCTAAAAAGGTTAATGTTCTAGTAGTTAGTGTCTGCCCATTATATTGTATGGCAATAAGGTCCTTATCCTCCACCCAGTTTTACAAACACAGGCATCGAACACACACGCACACACATATTTGTTCTGATATATTTGTGAGGACCATCCATGGAAATAATGATTACTGTTGCTAATTAACCCTTTCACCTAAACTTAACCTTAATCTTTACCTTAAACTTAATAAGCAAAATAAATATTTTTACACTTTCATATCTTCCTTTTAAAGAAACAGTTTATGTACAAAGCATTAGAAGGTATTCATATCCTTGCAAGTCCTGAAATATATAATAAGAAATATATAAACTCTATATATTTTAGAGATATATAACAAATATATAAATATAAAAACACACACACAAAACGAGAATGATGGCAAGCAGCCAGATTTCCCAGAGCTCTCTTGTGTTGAACCACTCCATCTGTGTGAGTCATAGCTCAGGCAGCAAGCTCTACACACACCCCACCCCCAGGAATCTCAATCTCAATCTCAATCTCTCTCTCTCTCTCTCTCTCTCTCTCTCTCTCTCTCTCTCTCTCTCTCTCTCTCTCTCTCTCTCTCTCTCTCTCTCTCTCTCTCTCTA